>NW_005187475.1:2165241-2217902 GCF_000239375.1 Pundamilia nyererei | reverse complement strand
TAGCACACGGCAACGCCGAGCTCGTTAGCCTTTGTATACACATGTGCATGCGTCAGTGTTTGTTTTGCGTGTAACACAGTCTTGGATTATGCTGGTTAATTAGCACCAGGAGGGGAGGGGTTTGTTGTATTGGAAGTGCATGGGTAATGACCCTGTTGGCATAGTAGCAGCATGCTCAATGGGCCGTGTGTGTGTGTGCACAGCCGGTATATGCCAGCCAGCCAAATGCCTTGCCTTCAGTACGAGATCTCTTGGCACACGACTCTGGCAGGCGTGCAGAACTCATAGCCCTCCACCTCTCTACCCGGAGAGATGCGACTGTCTGTAATCTGCTTCCTCAACTACACCTGTGGTTGCAATGGTGAAAATAAATGATTTCTAACTTGACTGCTAGAGGACATTAAAAAATAAACCCAACATAATCCTGTGATTTATTTGCCAGCTTCTCCTCCTTTAAAGATGTTAAAATCACAGGATTATGTCATAAATATTTGATAGGTTGACGACACTAATCATATATTTGTGTGCTCAGGATTCTAATTGTCTTTATGACTGAGAATTTATTTCCTACTAGGTTATTTTAGAGTTTTTCATACCTGGAAACCTGGAATGGCCACCGTGCTGTTTCAACACTGATGTCAAGAAGGGTCAAAAACCATCCAACCTTTCTGCCTGCCAACATATGCAAGGACTTTGCCACTGGAGGTCTTTGATCCTTGCCTCTGAACAGATTGAGGAGCTAGTCTGAGAGATTTACATTTGAAGTCCACTCTACTGGCAGAAGTGATGGGAAGCTCACATTTTTATTTTATTTTTTTCAAATGTTTTACCCTGAAATGGCTTCCCAAAATCCTATACCCGAGCATGCTTTCCTTCCCTTGGAAACTTCTCTGCTTTTGGGGTTGCTTGATTACTGATCCTGATTCATTAGGAAATGGCAATACCAGATGAATTCTGTTATTTCTCACCTTACCTGGTACTAAATATTAAGGGTGACATAGCATGTCATATCTCTCATTAATCTAGATTTTTAGCAGTTCTTCCAGAGATCCTGTGTCACATGCTCTTGTGTCCAGTCTAGGAAGGACTTCTAGTGCGGTGCCTTTACACTAGAATAGTGTAAACTCGTCCCTATTAACATCAAAAGCTGGGATTGACATCGCAGATTAATGAAGATTACATGTGGCGATTACTGGCCATGGAATGAATTGTGATGACCTTTTGTCCCATCAGAAGGTAATAAATCAGACATCAGTTAAACTCTCTGTAGACGAGCTTGGAGGTGGGCATGTAGGCTACTTTCAGTGGACATGCGAGACAAAAATAGCTCAAGGACACAGACGGGGCTTTTTTATTTTTTATTTTTGTTTCCTTTTAAATTGCGAGTGCTAATCTGAGACCTTTTTTATAGTAACTATGTGAAAGTCGTTCTCAAAGCTCTGTTGATATCCCAACTTTCCCCAAGGGACAGAAATTAGTCAATCAAAGCTGTGATCTACAAAGCAGACGCGCCCCTCCAACGACACGGAATTGTTGGCAGACGGGGATGTTGCATGGGATTACACACCAGCCCTGGATCTCACATTCTCAGTATTCTTCGAATGCAAACCCGCACGTCGCCCCCACATACAGAGGGCTGACCCCTCTTTTGAAAAAGAAGCGTGCAGATCCCATGCTTAGTGACCCCAACCTGCCCCGGCTTCCACTTCCCACTGCCACCTCTCTCTGTTTCCCGTCCCTTTTATTATTTCAACAGCCACCTTCCACTCACCCATCCACCCATCGTCTGGCGTGGGAACCTACACCTGTAGCTCTCCCCAGACATCACTAGTGGTACATCCTTTGCTTTTATCATCATTGTGGTCTACTGTGGAGAATTAAATAGCTACCTGGAATAGATAATGATTATTATTTTTCCCTTAAATGTCAGTGCATCATTACCTCAAAGTCACTGAGTGCATCCAACTAACATCCTTTGTTTCTTACCATTGCTCCCCCTTCTTGACTTGAAAGCTAGGATTTCTCCAAGTAAATCCTCTAATCCATTTGGAAGGGTTTTGGAGATTTGACTGCAGATACTTTGTAGTCTCAAATGATGTATTTCACGCTGTCAGACATGGCAGATGTGTTTTGAGTTGAAAAAAGGGCAGGTTAATGATGTTAGGATACTTTCTGAGTCTGATTATATGATTAGGACTTGCACAGGAGCCACTGGCGGCTTGTTTTGACTTCAGCAATTCAACTGTGCTGCTCAGGCTCAGTAGCACACATGCTGACACTAATTGTCCCCGTGCTGACTGTGTCTCTTCATGGACAATGGTTTTGATTGGAATGGGGGTGAGTTACGGTGTTGGGACAAGGGTCTTTGTTCGGTTGCCTTCACCCCCTTCCCTCCCCCACTCCTCCCCTTTATCCCTCTGCCCATCCATCTATCTTGTTCCAACCATTTGGGCAGCTGTCACTTAATCCAGCTAATCACAGACGGGGACGGTCTGTGGGAAACCAGACTAGTCCATGGCTTTGCTCATCCCCAGCATGCGCGATTCGGGACTGTTTACTCAAACGTTTACTACATGTAGGCATGTAAGGAAGCCTGGACTTAAAGTAAACCCCAAAAGGTGCAAGTCACGGTATGACCACCCCTTCTTTGTTTAATCTTTGAATGTGCGTCACGACGAGGTTCATCTCTCTGCATAGTCTCACGAAACAGACAGGCTTCATTCTAAGACCTCCTGTCCCAAATGCATGTATTGCCACTTATAGTTCCTCTTTATATCCACTGGCATATGCACCCACCCATCCAAATGCTCTGAGTGGGTCGGCCAGCCCACCCTTTTGTTGTTGGGGGAGGGTGGGTTTTTAGAAAGGTCAGAAGCCGTCTACGTGTCGTGGGATGATGCACGTTCATGTATAATAATCCACGTTTGAGCCTGCATCTGTTGTGTGTCTGCGGTCGGATGGGTTGGCAAAGCTTCCGGCAACAGAAGCACGAGTCTGCCCATGCCCTGATCCCCTGATTTCTCTTAACTCCTAACTATAGCTTTCCATCTCTTCACGCCAGCCTTCTTTTCTTTTCTAATGTTGTCTTGCCTGGATACATACAATCTCATACACCTGCACTCCCAATCCTTATTAACCCAAGCCCTCCCGCTCACACCTATCCTGTCATCTTCCATCCCGTTCTCTTTTCACCAATGATCTTCCACAATAACACTCCCCTCCCCTTCCTCCCGCTGCCACCCACAGCCAGACAAGCCTCTTTAATCCAACAGCCCAGCAGCAACTAGCCTACCAGCTTGTTGGTCCCCCAGAACAACAACGTAGGCAGACGTACACATGTTTTACAGTGACCCTCCCTGATTTCTCCTCCTCATTTCATTCAACTTTAAGTAGCTCAAATACTACTATCTTTTTTTTCTTCCTTCCATCCACACTGAGAGTAATGCCCCGTCATTGACATTACACTAGAGATCACAGCAGTCACACTGTGGATACTACAACTGTCACTGGCGGTGACGTAACGAGTGCTATTTAGGTCAGCTAGTTGCCTAGCAGTGTGCCCTGCAGCACACCAGCTAGATTACTGTGATACTGGTTAGCTTGGTTATTTTGTGTGCGGGTGTTTATTCGAGCAGCATCAGCTGTGCAGAATGCTCAAGTTTTTGCTGCATCGTTGCTTAAAACGCAAACGGTCGTCTGGTTTCCATTAAGTGTGAATAAAACAGTTTCAGTCCATAAACTGACTTTCATCAGAGTGGGCGGTCCCGTCTGTCCATTGGTCGAGGGGAGTTAAGCAACCAGAGGAGCTTTCACATTAATGAAACTCCATCAATAGATCCTCAATCGTATCTTTGCTCGTCTTTATTATTAATTGCACAATAATTTCAGCAGAGTGTAAAACCCATGTAGCGCTGTCGTACTGGTTAACTGTAAAGCATAACTTGGACAGAAACAAGATAATCCCCTTAGCTGCTGCTTTCTTTCACTGTCTGACAACCAAGGATAAAGCCAATTCATCTCACACAGCTTATACTGGCAAAGTGACCGTACATTTTTGCAGATTTTTCTTCTTTTTTTTTTTTTTTTTTTTTTTTAATTTCTTTTTTGATAAAAGGCAAACTTAAAAACTGGAGACTGAAGCAGGAAAGATTGACTTTGGTTAGACATCACTTTTGCACATTAGACTGAAATGTGTACATGTGATCATAGCCCCTGCCTGACATGTACTATATCTTGTAGTTGTATTCCTGAATGGCTCTTATCTCGTTTTGATGTGTTTGGACCGCTCTAAGGGTACAAAAACTCTTTTAAACCAGCTATAATCCCAATACCCAATGCGATGCATTATCTTCCTGTCATGTACTTTTCACATCGAAGTCCTGTTCCCTGTCTTGGCTCTTTTCCACAGTTGTAATTGTTGTCTTACACTGTCAATGAAACCCAATGATTCAGCAGTAACTTCAGCATACCCTTGGATAATGGAGCCGAGGTCCATATGAGACGCTGTAGTAGCAGTAAAATTGATTTTTGTATCCGTGCGTGCTGATGTTTGAGAGCAGCACAGCTGAGGCTAAAATGATCATCTCCACAGTTCGGTCTGTTTTTAGGAAACGACTGTCATTATTAACGCGTACTGCTGTGATTTTAGGAACAAAATGACAAAGGCTGTTTTAATGTTCCCTTTTTCCCCCCCTCTAGTTACAAAAAACAAAAACTGGTTGGAGAATATTTCATTGTCCTCAATTCCTCTTTGTCTTTAGATTTAAATGTCAACAAGACGAGTAAAATCAACTGAAATTCTGTCTTGCATTGCTCACTGGGTTTCGCTACAACAGCCATGTCACAATTGGACTGGTCACGGTAATCACTGAATAAAGTGGAACTTTTCATTGTACAGCAGGTATTACAGTGTGGCCTGTGATTAATAGTCCCAAACATTTGTGCGTGCATTGGAATATAAGGTGTACTCTGATAGACTGTTTGCAACTTCATTTAGTGGAAATGCATTGATTTCTGTTTGTAGAAGGAAAAAGAGCTGCAAAAATGCAGCTTATGGACACAACTATTACATGTGCATGATCCTGAAGACTCCTGTTATTCACATTATACCAGTCAATGGCCAACACTAAACAAGCTCATTTAGGCCCACCTGCCCAAAACTAAAATAATGAGTCATAAATACCATGTGACTAATGTCTTTTTGTTTTTGCTTTTTCCTTCAGCGGACATACACGTTGATTGTAGAGGCCTGGGACTGGGACAACAAGACACGAGAAAGTAAGTTTAAACCTCACCTTCATCATACTGCTTTGGATTTTACTATGTAGAGTTTGTCAGTAAGAAGTGTTTAGTACAAATCTTGACTGGCGTTGGATTTCTTTGAGTTTAGTATCGACATCAATACTTGAGTTTCGAATTTGATTTGATTGCAATCCAGTGTGTGTGTAGTAAGGGTTTCTTTTTAATGTATTTTTTTCCTTATTTATTTTAATACAGTAATGAGAACATCTTACAGTTAAAAAAAACCATGACGCTACATTACGTTTAATCATTTCCACTAAAATGTGCCAAAGATCTTTCCAGCATATCCTCCAAATTTCTTAAATACTTTGTGACACATAGTTTATTGATAGCTTAATGGCAGAGGTCACGAATTACAGGACTCCTCATAAAGAATACAAGCCTTGGTTTTCCTTGGCTATGTTGGCTGTGGCAGTCAGTTTTGACCAGCTGTATCCTGTTTTCCTTTGGTTGTGTCCGCTGGGTGGACTCCTGTAGAGCCTCTTTTTTTCCCCATCTGAGCAGTAGCCCAGTCTAGGAGGAAGAGGACCCATTGAGGCATATAATGTCTGCATGTCTAGATGTAACTTTGATCTGTGAGAAAGGTGTCATTTTTCATGTGTCTCTATTAACCTTATGTGCATGCAAGGGTGAATTAATTTTTGTATTGAATCATGCCATCCTGTCTTGTCCAGTCTTGAGCTTATTCTGTTTATATGAGGTCACTGCATCCTGTTTTGTCCATAACATCAAACACACTTCCACTTGAGAATGCAGACAATGGAGAAGAAATAGATTTTGACATCATCACTCTTTGATTAGACTGTGCATGCCCTGTGTAGTCTCCTGTTTCTGCACTGATTGTGTACATTTACGGTAATTAGTTCTGATGAAGGTGGTACGGCCCAGTTGTTGAGTAACAGACCAGTTGATTATCTGCCAACTACTCTCGCTTCAGTCTCAGCCAAATCGCTATAAAGAAGATGAAGATTTTTTTTTATTTTTTTTTTCCCCAAGACATGGGACTCCTCACCAAGATGAGAAGGAAAATGCTGTGCTTTTCATCATTTGCCAAACTATAGAAAAACCTTAATTATACTGTCCTTTGAATCTCAGGCAGCTTAGATTTAATTTTATTTTCATTGTCATTTTCAGATGTCACTGGATTTTATGTCCCAAATTTCTTACCTTAGTAAGTTCAAGAAATAACAATGTCTGGAACAAACATGTTTGGTTTTTTCTTTTGTGGAGGATGGTGGGCCAGTCTGCAGTAGTAGCAAGCTTATGTCAGAGTTGGGCAGTTATTACAGCTTTTCTCAGCAGGTGGGAGGGTTGGACAGGTCACACGTGAACTTGTCTTGTCTTATCTTTTCATTAGCAGTGGTGTCTTGTGCTTTTCATAGCAACGTGTTAGAAGTAGGTTTATTTCATGAGTAATGGTAAGGCAACTTTTTATAAATGGGGAGACTTGTTAGAAAGACATGGACCTCATTCTCCAGTAGTTCTAAGACAGCGGTCCCCAAACCTTTTTGCGCTACATGTCAGACATGATTTTTCGGACTGGCCTTTAAGGTGTTGTCCATAAATACAACAAAATAAAATGATACAACAAAGACAAACTGTGGTATTTTGTAAATACAATAATAAACGTGAACGTCCCCCTGAAATGCGCCAACAACATTGAGAGTAACATCGTCCCCTCTGCCCCTTAATGCTCTCTGGTCGCTATGGTAATGCATACATATTTCTTTCAAGATAAGACACAACTACAACACAGGAAAAGACCCAGAGAAACAGAGTTAATAATAATTTTAAAAAAAACCAACAACAACCTGAAAACCATAAATTTCACACCCAAGCCTGAACTCTTGCGGCCTGGTACCAAGCGACTCCTGTACTGGTCTGTGGCCCGGGGGTTGGGGACCGCTGTTCTAAGATGTCAAGCCTTCATCTAGATTTACAGAACAGAAAAGCATCATCTGAACCCCTTTGTTACTGATGGTAAAAGATTTGCTTCCACCAAAACTAAAGCGCCAGTCACACAAATTTAGAGACCTATCAGCGGGTTTTTTGTCTTCTTTGGTTGCACTGACTGGTATGTAGGCCTTAGTAGAGCCAAGATCATGAACATTGGAGCACCAGTTCTATTACACCAGATCTATACTGGGCCAACACCAGAACACCACATATTGGTGAGAATTGGGGTGCAACAACCAAATCCGTAGTTTGATCTATACTAATGGATACATGTGGAACTGCAGCTTGAAGCCGTTGTAACCATTGCAAGAAAAAAACAAAAAAAGGAGCCTGTTAAGTCAGTTGGTAGTGCTGAAAAAACAGTGCTTGTATTAATATGGACACCAATGCTAATGAATCAATGCTGGGACATATTCAGTCTTCCTTCCTCATGTTTCCCTGTTCGTCCCCGTTGTAGTGCTCCTTTGTCATTCACTTGCCTCTTCAGAGACCTCCTCACCCCAGTGGTGTACTCTGACTCACTGTGTACTAGAGGTGCACTCTAACTAGAACCTGTAGCAGGTGGAGACTTTGGAGAGTTTGCAGAACAGAACAGGGTCTGCATTTGCAAGCTACTGCAAAGTTGAATATTCTGGAGACACGCCACTCCAAGTGTAGCCATAGTTCACACTTGTCATGAGCCAGCGATACTTAAGTTTTTCTTTTGCGTGTCATTGAACTATTTGTCGTTTTTGCACAGATGGATTCTTCATTCTCAGTCTGAGACATTAAGTTGAACTTGTCTGGCCTGAGTCAGCATCGGGGTCATGTCTGGTCCTACGTAAGAGCCTACCAGTGTGTCGAGGATGTCAGTGAGATTCCTCTCTTCCAGCGTCATGTCCTCCATAGCACCCCTCTTCCCTTCCCCCTGTGTCCTCAGGAAAGGCCGCCGGCTGTTTTCCTTGTGTTTATCGAGCAGGAAGTGGACTGGACTGGGTGGCCGGGCTCAGTGTTTAGACGCTTAGTAGCAGAGACCGGCTTGGGCCCCGAGCCCATTGTTCTCTATCTGGCAACCACCGAGGGTTATTTCTGTTATTGTTGCTTAATTTTGTCTGACATTGTCAGACTCCAGCAGAGGAATGTGTGTGTGCGTGTTCCTGCTTTAAAATGTCTTTGGAGCATTGAGCCCAAAGCCACGGAGGAAGTCGCAGGCCCCCATATTTCCACAGAGATTGTTCTCCAGCTTTGACTCCACTGTGAAAAGATTGCCTGTTATTTCATTCTGCCTCTCAGAAGTAGACTGTTTGAATGCTAGAGGATGATTGGCTTTAAATGTTTCACAGATGCTTCATGATGGTGCTTGTTTAAAGCTCACAGATGATATGTGCTGTTGCCAGAAAATTAACAATGAATTTCAAGAGCGCACTTAAAATTCAGTGGGTACAATTGAGTGTGACTGTACGAATGGATAGAGGGTCCACATCAGCGTCCGATTTTCAAATTGCTTCAAATTAGTTTTTAGTCATCCTGATAAGTATACCTCAGCCTTTAAACAACTTAGTTAATGGAGAGACTTCTGCATAAAGGTTTCACTCCTTAGATAGTGTTTTGTTTTTTTTTTGTTTTTTTAAAGTGCTTGATTGATCTTCATTACCTTTTAAGTTGATGATGGCAAGTGGAAGCTTATTTACAGAAAGCAGTGACCTCTGATGTTGAAAAGCGAAGCCACCAGAAAGTGCCACAAACTGCAGTATCTCAAAAAACCTGAGAGTGACTGAAGATGCAAGTCAGGTCCAAGAGATTCTCATATTAAAGTCTCCAACTGTAATCTTTTATATAAAGTCTACTGTTGACACTCTGTTAGATGCTGTGGCTCGGTCTGTAACAGACGGACAGAAGCGTGCAATAGGCAGGGGGGAAAAAAAAAGTGAGGATCTCAGCCTGGGTAGTGGGTATTTGTTGGTTATTGCACAGCATGTGTGCCTTATTTATGTGGTCCAAGTGTTTGTCAGAGTCTGAAATCGGATCTGTTACACTTTTCTGTATTTTGTCTGTTAAACTAGTCGATCATTTTAAATCTGGCTTAAATGTGGAGTCTACCATACATGCAGGCACCGCCTGTGCAACAAACGTTCAGAATTAATATCTCTGTAAATGCTCAGTACCAGCCAGATTTTTTTTTTTTTTTTTTCCCCTCCATAGCCTTGACTCTGTATTTTCAAAAGACATCCTCCCTATCCTTAATGGCAAACTCGGACACAGTTCTGGTGGTGAGCAGAGAAGGCTCCGTCACTTGCTGGTCAGACCATCGATTTGCAAGAGGGCAGCCAATCAGAAGAAAGCTGGCTTAAAAAGAGAGACCTTGAAATGTCTTGCTTTTATAAACGGGGAGAACTATGCGGGTTTACTTCGAGCTATGAGGATTGTTATGAACTGTGAATTATACAAATTAACTTGAGGGTTGAGAATAAATATGGAGCATTACAGAGCTTCATAAAGTTGGTAAAATGCACTGAAGTCTGGGACCGCCTAAAATTTTAAAATGAGTGACTGTAGTTGGTGTTCGTGTAGGGAATGCTAATAAGCTGTGGTGCTCACTTTGAGGAAAAAGCTGAGAATGATTCTTTACATGGCACCAGGCAACATCAGGCTGTACTTAAACACCACTTTCAATTTACCTATTGCATACCTCTCTGATCTAGTCACGTTAGACTCTTCTCTCCCTCCTCTCACTGTAAGTGTAGCTGCTCTCAGCAGACAAAAGGTGTGAAAGTGAAATGAAGTGAAATATTAATTCAGTTTATGGCAGGATATTATTTTAGCACAAGTCCAATAAAAGCTTCTAAAGCTAGTGTTGAACATAACAAGAGAAAGGCAATAATGAAATGTCATCGTCTGAGCTTTACACTTTGTGTCGACTCTGTTGACCGCAATGATCAAGTCAAAAAAACTAAACTGCCGTATAGATGGACGTTTTGTCAGGACACCTTTTGAGTGGACTAATATCTGATCCAGTGTCAGGTTGAGTTGCTTTATGTGTGGTGAGAAGGAAGTGAGTCTGAATCGCACATTCACCCCGTTTTGTTTCAGCTGAGGAGGACCTGCTGATTGAGCGCAGCGCCCGCACTGGCATGATCAACCCTGGTGACCCCTGGCAGACAATCATGCACGATGGGCCCGTGGCTCGCATCACTTATCGTATCCGGGTAAAGTGTGACGAAAACTACTACACCAGCACGTGCAACATACAGTGTTCTCCTCGTGACGACTACTTTGGCCACTACCGCTGTGGACCTTTAGGCACCCGTGTGTGCCTGGATGGTTGGATGGGCCACGACTGCACAACAGGTGAGCTCCTAGCACCTTAAAATGTCTTCAAAAATAAAAAGAAATGCGTGAATGAATTGTAAAGATTCGCTGCCTTTTGAGATCTATTTAATGAGATGTCTTTTAAACTGTTTCTATTAAGTTTGCGTTCAGATTTTCAAAGGGAGTCCGATCAGTTTACTCTTTACTGATCATCAGGGCTATAATTATTAAAGTAAGATGGCAGAAATGTGCAGTATGCATAAATAAACGTAGAATGTTTGGTCAGGTCATTATTCTAAAGTCTAGCAGTGTTGAGGTCATGCTTGTGGGTGGTGTTGGAGAGAGTGGGGGGCCCTCAATAAATCATCCAACTGACCTTAGAAGATGAAGGGTGAAAAAGGGGAGGAGAGCGCAGAAGGCCTGGCTTGTTTTTTTTTTTTTTTTAAAAAGAGGGTGGTGTTTTATGCAGGCCATAAAGTTGTCTAGTCAGGGTGCCATGAATTTTCATGTCTTGTTGCACTTGTTAGGATGAAGGCAAACAAAACAAACCAGCGTCTCTACCACCCACTTTCTGTCTTGGTGCCCCCTTTCCTCCACTTCTTTAATTACCTGGGTTGCATGGGATGGGAAGAGATGCATTTAAATAAACACGTTGTTTCTCTTTTTCTGTCTTAGCGATCTGCAAGCAAGGTTGCAACCTGTTACATGGCTCATGCAGTGTCCCGGGCGAATGCAAGTAAGATGACTGGGAAGATTTTATTTGATATGCAAAAATGTGAATCATAAATGCAGAATCTTTCTGTTTCTGGCGCTGTAATTTTCTAAATGTATCACATGTCGTAAAATGTTAGATCACTGTCATATTGCTCATGCATTTTTAGATGAAATGTTGGTTGTTGGTTTTTTTGGGGTTTTTTTTGGTTTTTAAAACATACAAAATTGCATCGGTATTTCTTAAAAATTCAGCAGAGGAGCTAAATCTGTGGGGGTGGAAAGGCTGGATTTAAAGCAGAGGCACCTTCACTTGTCGAAGCCTGTTGTATTTTGTGCGCGCGTGTGTGTGTGTGTCAGCCTTTCCCTCCCTCGTGGGCATCTCCACCTCGGTTCAGAAGAAAAGGGCAATGCCGTACCAGCCTTCTTGTATTTTTAGCTATCCGAAATCCTCCTTAGAATACCAAGCACCTCATCAGGCTTCTGCAGCTCGGACTGAAGAAAGGGACTCGTCTTGGTGTGTGAATTTGACCACTGCAAAACGTGCTGGGAATTGTCAGATGCTCTCCCCATCCGCATTGCAGTCCTCCTCGAAGGGCAAGGGACAGGAGCGGAAATGAATATCCCGCCGTGTTATGTACATTTCCCAAAGTGGAAACGACAATTAGATAAAGTGACGTTGGATGTCCCAGTGAATCCACGTTTCCAGGATGTGGTACATCCCGTCGTCATTTCGCCACCCCAGTCTTTCACCTGCTGTATCGGGGGGGGGGGGGATGCTTGCCTCCACGTGTTAGGAAAGAGAGTTGGCCAAAAGCTGAGGAATGAGGGAATGGTGTTTTCTTGTGCCGTCCTTTTTCTAGTTAGCGCATTCTTCTTAGTCATACAAAATGTCAAGTTGCAGTCAACAGGAAGTGTGACATCAATGGAAGAGCAGCAGTAAAGAGACTTCCTGCAGCGGCATGAATTTAATGATGCCTCAGGTCACAGAAAGCTTGCATCAAATCCCTTGCCATCTCCCTTTATTCCCTTTATTTCATCAAGGTTTTATGGGCTTTGCCTCGTCTGCCACGGGCTTTTGAGAAACACAAAGGCTAGTACGTGCCTGTTGTCACACCACAGTATTGAGGCTTTTTATTAGCCCGCATTAGGCTTGTTCTGACATATTTAAGAGGTTTGCTGCAGTGTTCCTAAGAACTCCTTAGATATTAATTGTAACCCTTCTATATGGAGTTTTGCCAAGTTTCCTAAGTTTCACATTTGTGATTAATTATATCAATAAGGACAAACTACAGATTTACTCTTTGGATACCTTAAAGCAGTCTCCGTGTTCTTTTTAGTGTTATTGCCAAATTGCTGTTAAGCTCTCTGGAGGTAATTGAATACAGTGGATGAAGCATGCCAAGTCTTACCCTGATACCCCGGACCCCACAGTCTGAGACTGGCTGGAAGAGGGGGTTGGAAGGGGGTGCTGAAAGCTCAGAGGCAGCGGTGCCGTCTGCAAGGGGCTCAAAATAGCAGCCAATTGACAAGACGGCTGTCGTGACAACATTTCAGCCTTGGAATAGCCGAGTACAGTCCCGAAGCGTCAGACTGCTGCGCATAAACACTGTATACACACAATCACCTCCAGCCACGCACTCTCAGAAACATCACGTCACCCTTGTAGCCCCCAAATCCGCCTCATCCGCATACTCTAACCCAATGCACAGTAGCTACTGGAAGTATCCTTAACCCCTGCTGCCCCGGAATGTCACCCTCTACTAAGATTAGTTGGCAGAAGTCCATGGGATGTGTTGACACTATAGCAGGTACAATATTAGGTTTGTCTCCACGGGCTGTCTGTCACTTGTGCATCATTAGTAGCTACAGCAGCTCACAGCCTAATGGGTGTCTTTAAGAACTGTTCTTAACAGACTCTAGTTTGGTTGTGGTGATTTATAATCAAGCATAAAACCATATCAGTTTCAAAACTGTTGGACACAAGTTGCAGATTGTTTTATGTAGATATTTTGAAAAGATTGGTTCATCACCGATGGGTGATTTCACTATATTAGGATTCGGACCATGAAACCAACAATTTTTCAAGAAGCTGTTAAAGGGAAATTATTCATGGCTGTGTTCTTGTTTGGCAGGTGCCGATATGGCTGGAAGGGCCAGTTTTGTGATGAATGTGAGCTTCATCCTGGTTGTGTCCACGGGACTTGCAACGCCCCCTGGCAGTGCAACTGCCAGCAGAACTGGGGTGGTCTGATGTGCGAAAAAGGTATGGAAGAAATACTGTTTGTTTATTTATTTATTTTTTTACAAAATGTATTCACAGGGACTCGCAACACCAGGCAGGGTGAGTCGTTGTTGTCGTTCCTCTGCTCCCCCTCCAGGTACAGTTTCTTGGATTTCATGAGTAATAGATGAGCAAGCTTCTCACACCCTGACCCATTAACATTGAGGAGTTACATTTATCTTTATATTATTATAGTTATTCAGTTATTACAGAATTACACTGTTTATATGAGGTCTGAATTATATTTACTGCTCATTTTCTCTGAGTGGAGACCGGCGGCTGGATAGTTTTACTGCTTGTGTGATCTGAGCGACAGCAGGGACACCCGATCTCCACCCCCCCACATCCCTTCGTCACACAGGGCTCTTCAGGGGATGAGAATGGGCCCTAAGATCCCCAGCGGAGACTGATCCCCCTGCTCATTTATTTACCAGCCTTTAGGGTGACCTGGCTTTTAGCCTAAAGCTGGTGTGCGGCGATCAGTTAGTTTATTTTTGGGAGCTTTAAAATAATGAAGCAAAGAATATAATTGTGAAAAACTGCATTTATACAGATAAGCAGACTAAGTCTACACAGCTAGTGGTCTGAATACAGTAAAATTTATTTTAATGCAGTGCAGCAGAGGGGTTGAGAAAACACTGTGCTTCCTGTCAAAGTGGACAGCTGGTGCTTCTTGCTGACTGAGGAATCTGACGAGCTTTCTGGGAGCTCTCTGCTCCAACGGGATAAAAAGCGGAACAAGACGAGAGCTGTTTGTTCCACTTGTAATTGTTAAAGAGAATTATTAGTAGTGTCACTTCAGAATATACCAATACAGATAAAATTCTAGTATTCAGTTCAACCAGGAACAGTTTTGTAAAAACATTATTTTGACCTGCATTAACTCATATTTGGCAGTATGCCTCTGTACCCGTGTCTAAGGTTGATGTGAAACATCATAAACACATGTGTGGCAACAGCTGAGTGGTGAAGTTCTAATTCCTTCTGAACATTCACTTATCACTTAATATCAAACTTCTCTCTACCTGGTTGAAAATATAGCGTAAAGTGAAAAAAGACAGCTTCATAGATTTTCTGTGCTTCTCTTTGCAACCTTGAGTTGTCATTTCACTTCACTGTGCATCTCCTTGCTGTTCTTGCTCCAGATCTGAATTACTGCGGTCGCCATCAGCCTTGTGTTAATGGAGGAACTTGTATGAACACCCAGCCAGATGAGTACCACTGTGCCTGTCCAGAGGGCTTCTCTGGAAAGAACTGTGAGATAGGTGAGAGAGAATCCACTCCCTGGAGGTGGGCCTTCCATGTACAGCTTATTTTCTGCCCTCTCCTCCGCTGCTGCCGCCGCCTCCTCTCTCAGCTTTACTGGCCTTTGTTTTGCTAGTCAGAAATACATGGCACTTTTTCTGTGAACTTATTTACAGTTTGTAGGGAAAGCATCCAGCAAGACAAATGGAGACTTGTATTTATTTATTTATTTTTAACAATACACTTTTAAAAACAGGAAAAAAATACCCAAACATATCTCATATGAAATTAATGTTTCCCTTTCTTCCACACTATTGCTTCTTCAGCTGAGCACGCCTGTGTTTCCAGTCCTTGTGCAAATGGTGGTACATGCCGCGAGGTTCCAGCAGGGTTTGAATGCCAGTGTCCTCCAGGCTGGGATAATCCAACCTGTGCTAGTGAGTGTCTTAATTTCTTTTCTACACACATTTTTATTTTTATGTGATGAAAGTGATTTCCAGCCATGAAAATCAGGTTTTTGATCAGTCAGTCACTTACCTGAGTATTTTCCTCAGATTTGGATGACTGTGCTTCCAGTCCATGTTCTCATGGTGGAACTTGCATTAACCTGAAGGATGGATTCGAGTGCGTGTGCCTCCCTCAGTGGGAAGGAAAGACCTGCCAGATAGGTGAGTTTTGTGTGCATACACATATTAGAGTGTGTTTTTATTTCAGCCGGGGAAGATGTTTTTCTGCCCTTTTCCTGTTTGTTCCTTTTCCTAAAATAAATAATTGGCCTTTGACACGCAGGCATAGCATTGCTCATCATTTTGGAATGAAACTGCCATGTCACAAGGCCACAATATAGGATGTTGGTATCCTGAATGAGCTGGCAGCTTCCCACAGCGTGACCACCTTTTTCTCAATGACTTTATGAGATACCAAAGCCTATATCCGGCTGTTTGCTGGCCACTCTCTGTGGCATTAATTTCTGTAGAACCCCCCCCTCTCCGATGAGCGGACGTGACCAGCATAAAGTCAGGAAATGGATTACAACTGGTAAACAAAGTTGGGTTGCGTGTGTGGGGGTAAAGGCAGGAAAGAGATCCCGAGAGTTCAGTGTCGTTTTACCAGCTCCGGTCTCAGTTTACAGGCAGCTATAGGCCTCCTGTCTTACCTGGCCATTGGTGCATGTGTAGAGTTTGGGGTTTCATAGAGAAGACAGGTGTGTGAGGGGAGTGTAGCAGGACTCCCTGCGGACTGCCCTCTCCTCCCCAAACACCCTCTTTTAATACCTGCAGGTGGTTGATGTTTGTGAGTGAAACTGTTAATCTTTATTGAACAGGTCAAAGTGGTGTATAGAATTACTGTGAGGTTGTCTATATGGCGCACAAAACATATTCTAGAAATATTATGAAGTTCTAAAATAAACTTTACGTAAGACTTAATTACAGTGCTTTTCTCTCAGTCTGGCTAAAATCTCTTAAGCAGGGAAAAAAACACCCTGTGATGCAAATGGGGAATTTTTTGCGAAAATGACGTCGACTCAATGCACTACAGGATAACTCGGTGCTAAATATTAAATTCAGGTGAACTTTCGCAGATTTTATCACTTACACTGAATTTGAAATTGAGATCCTGAAAGTAGCTCGGCACTTTTACTCTTCAAAGTTTGTTTCCATGTATTGTGGAGTAAAGGCTTGAATAAAGCTTTTTGTGGCGCTTAAAGCTGTGTGAAGTCTGATACGGTGCCTGAGGTGTTGTCGCCTGAGCCTGCGTCATTTTCGGTCTGAAGACTATAGCTTTGAAAGTGGAGAGAACTCTGTGGGTACAGAAGCGAGCCTATGAGACCGCTCCACCTGATCTTAACCAGCAATGTTTTCATTGGTCAAGAAACTGAAAAGAATGAATATATTTATATCAAATTTTGTGCTTTTGAATTCCAATAATAGGCAGGTAATTTTATAGCAGTACTCTGTTGACACCAACTGGACAAAAAACTTAAGAATTAAGGCACTTGAGCCATTAAATATTAGTTTTGTAACTCAGAAGTTGACCAAAAATCCTCATCATTTAAACTGTTCTTTGATTAACTCTTTATTCCTCGAACTTTACCTCACTCGAACTTCTGAGTGTTCGATTATACAAGAGCGCAGGTGCCAGCAGGCCTTCAAAGCTGGGTTGCTGGTCTCTTTCCTATCTTGTCCCTTCTCTGGTTTCATTCAATTGATTGACTCCTTACTTCTGCCTTCACAGATGCAAATGAGTGTGCAAGACAGCCCTGTGTGAACGCTTACTCTTGCAAAAATTTGATTGGCGGATATCACTGCAGCTGTTTTCGGGGATGGTCCGGACAAAACTGTGACATCAGTCAGTATTCCTCCCTTCAAAGTCGCTCCTAAATCGATAACTCTTCTTCTGGCTGCTCTCGGATGTCTCCTCCTCACTTTCTGGATGCACAGCTTAGGTGTACTTTGGCACCGCTTACTTTCCACACGTGTGGCAACGTGTTCCTTTCTCGTCTCGCAAACCGAAACTCCAGCTGTGTTATGCATGCCCAGTTACATAAGAGTCTATCTGGCACCCTTCTCACTTCACTAGTTTTTTTTTCTTTTCCTAACTTTTACTTAATCTATGCACAACTGATAGCGCATCGTTCACTCTTTTAGTGGAGTAGCATTTTTAAAATGTATGTTTTCAGGAAACTTGCTCATTCTTGTTGTCTTCCTCTTCAGATACCAGTGCCTGCCACGGTCAGTGCAAGAATGGAGCAACTTGCCGCGCTGTGTTGAACAGCTTTGTGTGCGAATGCCCACCGCAGTTCACTGGACAGCTGTGTGAGGTGAGTCTCATGTTACCCAGGTTCTACCAGTGACCAACTGCAATACATAACGTAGCAGTAGGCTTCATTTATTGATTTTTGCTGTGAGATGCTGACTAACCCTTTATTACATCTTGTGGTATAAAATATGAGAGGCGAAACCTGTTTTTGCTGTAATTCCATAAACCAATATCATGCAGGATGTATGGTTTGTGTAAAGTGCTTTACTGCCTTTCACATTTCTGGACTTGTTGGCCTTGCCAAGGCACACTTTTTTGGTTTTCACAATTTCACATTTTCAAAGTTTGTTTCAACAAACGCTTGTAAATTAGTAACGTTGATTATTTGATTGATCCAAAACCAGAAGTTTCACACACTACCTTAACTTGAGCTCTTTAGTGGTTAGGACAGGGTTTGGGGGAATTACCTCCTCAACATGTCCTGAAGTTCTCCAGAAGCCTGGGAATGAACTAATCATTTGATTCAGCTGTGATGACCCAGATGATACCTAAAACCTGCAGGACACCGGCCCTTGAGTTCCCCACCCCAGGCTTAGGGGTCCAGGACCTGTGGAGTTTGTATGTTATGTCCACTTAAGTTCAGGGTGTTTTCTTGGAGGTCTAAGGCTACGTTCACACTGCAGGTCTTAATGCTCAATTCTGATTTTTATTTTTTATTTTTTTTTGTCTGGTTGTTCACACTACAAATAAAATGTGACCGCAAATGTGCTGTGGTGTGAATGGTTCGCGGCGCGCATGCTCAAAAGAAGTTTACAGAAGTAAAAATGGCAGCTACAGAGATGGTAGGTGTTGTTGCTGCAGTCTATCGATTTCTGCACAGTCGTAACTTGAATGGAATTTTCTGCCCATATGCTAATCAAGTCCAAAACCTCAGTTTCTCTCCATTGACTCGCTCAGTCTCCAGTTTCCGCCGCCATGCTTTCTCGTTTGCCTTCTCCGGCGCTGATAATTGGTGTCTGTCTTGTGTCAGTGACATAAAAGACAGATTTAATGAGACATGACTGTTCAAACAGCAGTCACTTTCTAAAACGGATTTGAAAATATCGGATTTGTGCTGTTCAAACCGTCATACCATGATTGGATATGGGTCGCATAGGGTCAAAAAAGTCCGATTTGAACGTAGCCTAAGAGACTGACCTTCAGCTGGAGTTGATCACACATCACACTGTGGCTGCCTGAGGCGCCTAATGCTTTGTGGTTATATGCATGTAAATCAGGAGATGATATCTCTTATTATAACCTGGTATCATGACCGTAAAAGGTGATCTGTTTGTTTCACAGATCTTCTGTAAACGTAGAACATTAACAAAACGCCATCATAGCGACTAATCATGTGCAATTGTACCAGCACTGATGGGGAAATGGTTTCCTGTGAAGTTGGATGCTAGAAAACATGTTGTGAAGCAAAGCAGCCCATGAATTGGGATGTAAGTGTCATTAAGATGGACTAGAAATTGCCCTAAACTATAAAGACAACCAAAAAGCCATAACACAATAGTCATCTGATCCAGCAGATCATTAAACTCCCCTACGTGCCAAATCGCTGCTGTGATCTGCCAAAACGTGCAATGTTGTCAGCCTCCAACCCTGCAAGCCAAGTCCACGTCACAACTTCTCTTAATTCATACTTTTATTTCATAAAGATGCCACATATTGGTGTCCCTGCTGCAGCCCTTCATGTATGAAGCGAGTGTTTGAATGTAGGTTAGCAGTGAGGAAACCGACACTCAGCTGCATCTCTTGGGGCCCTGAATGGAGGACATTGCTGGTCAGGAGCCAATCCTGATTTAGCATCTCTACTATAAATATGAGCCTCTCTGAATGAGGGGACCCTGGATTTCTGCCCGCATACTACAGAGCTCTGCCTGCTGTTGCAGGGCCATATAGTCCTACCCCGCAGTGCCAAAACTACAATGCCTCCAGCATCGTATTTCTCTGATTAGATTGTGACTACACAATCAAGTGCTTACTGGATTAATCAATGTCATGTTTGCCTCGGTGTTTCATGTCTTCAGAGAAAATGGGTACAGAGAAAAGGCTAAAGGGGACAAATATGATGCATTTACTTTTATGGTAGTAGACATGCTTAAATTTAGTGAATTTAGTGAATTTACTTAAGGGGCCAAGCAAAAAAGAGCTTTATCTTTTTATATTCAAGCACTCTTACTAGTGTGACTCTGCGAATATCACTCAGTCAAGCACTAGGTCCCAGCGTGAAATCTCATATTTGCTGCCTTGAAATGCATTCATGGTTCCTAAATATCTTGGTGATCTGATTGGCCAATGCTTTTTTTTTTTTTTTTTTTAAAGACTCTTGTTATGGAAATTAAGCAATATATTAAATTATCTCAGAGTTAATTGAGATCGCGAGGTACCAGCTGCTGAATAATGATAAACGAAAGAAATTCTAATCATTACACGCTGACATCAGCAGGACCCAGGTGGATGCCCGCCTCCATCTGCACAATTATACCTCTGGTGGATGTAGTGCAATAGAAAGATAATATCCTACATGAAACTACTCGCAACACGGTGAATGCCATCTAGTGAGATTTTATTCACGCGAAAGCAAACCTCTCTAAAGCAAGAGATATCCAAAAATGGGCAACTTGCATCTAAACAATCTTAGAGGTGTGAAGAAAAAAGGGAAAATAACAAAAAAGTTCCAGGAATACCCGATTTAACCTTTGCCAGTTTTCTCTTCAGAGCCAACTTTTCAAGTTATGACCACTTGAAATGGTGCATCTTGCAATTTCGCTTAAACTTGCCCGGGTGGTGCTGGTGACGAGAGCCTCTGTCTCCTGTAGAAAACTTGATGACAAGTGGACAACATGGATACGAGTTGAGAATAACAAGGAAAGAAAAGAGGGGGTCAGTAAAATGTGAGTCCTCAGTTGGCAATCTACATTTAATTGGGCCCTTTTTATTCACAGAGGACATGTGGGTGATCTAAGCGATCGCCAAAAAGTCTGGCTAGACACAGCAAAAATAAATTATGCAATGAAACGCACTAAATTCTGGGCTCTCGCCTGCTGCATTAACAATGACTTTTGTGCTCTGGACAGCACAAGCAGTTAACAGTGATGTTCTGCAGATTTATTACCTTCAGACGTGATTCCCTGACCACACACGCGCAAATACTAAAGAAAGAAGTCTGGCCCTGACACTTAAAATAAACTGTGTGTGACCACAAACTTCACCAACCCCGTTGCCCAATTCCATCTCCCTTTTTCAGCACCTTAAATGGCAACGGGTTGCAACCCAGAGTTTATGCACAGTTATGCTCTGTTTATAGGAACTGAAAGATTTTCTGTCCAATCCCAGAAATGCCGTATGTATAAATGGCTGAAGTTATCACTCTGACCTCTAGGCAGCTTCTCTCTGTGTCAGAGGATTTATATTTATGTGTTCGCTTGTCTCTGCATGATGTGGAACCAGCTTCATAATGGATAGCCGTTCTTTTGCCTGCTCCGTTTCGCATTCTGACTCCTCTCAAAATAATCTTGAATGATAACGCAGGGCAGAGATGTAAAACCGAAAGCATGGATTCTGTTGATGAGCTTAGTAAAAGTTTCTGAGGCTTACATTGCTCGTCCACTTACTCAGTTTGTTCATAATCGCAGAGGCTTGAGCCAAGCTAAGCTGCTCACCTTCAGACTTTAGCTGTCCTTACTCCAGCTGGCCTGATTGCTTTATTATCATAGGCAGTTTAATGTGATGATAATGTTTTCTACCACTTAGAAACTCTTTTGTCCGTAAAACGGACTGATATAGTGTGCATACAAGCATTTCCTTCTATACTCAAGTACAATCTAACCAACATTCATACACATTCACACTCCGATGGGCACATCGGAGAGCAATTTGGGGTTAGTATCTTGCCTAAGGATTTATATTTGGCATGCAGACTGGGGAAGCCAAAGATCGAACCACCAACCTTCCAGTTAGTAGCTGATCTGCTCTACCACCCCACAATTCGTGAGCACTTGTTGAAGAAAACTTTGCTGAGTGTACTAAGTCACACCAGTTTACTGTATTGTTTGCCGGGGTTTTTGTGTCCAACATCAGGCTGTTAGTTTGAGGAAGCATCCTCAACATTTGTGCTTGCAATGACCTGGTGAATACAAATGGACTGTTTTAACATATAGTGCTTTAGATCCTCTTGGTCTCCATCATCATCTTTACACAGCCAGGTATCTTCTTCAGGTGATGGACTGTTTACTGAGTGATTTTTATTTATCTTTTTCCCCCATCATTGGTCTTATAATTGCAACAGTCACTCTTTTAATGTGTATATTTTGTTTGTCCTTTCCCCCCCCTCTCTTCTCCTGTTTTTTCCAAAGATCCCAAGCTCGTCATCTTCTGATGCCTGTGATCCAAACCCTTGTGAGAATGAGGCCAAGTGTCATAGCATGGAACAGGACTTCTACTGTGCGTGTCCTGAAGGCTACGAAGGAAAGATGTGTGAAAGGCTCAAAGAGGATTGCCAAACCACTCCATGTCAAGGTGGCTAAAGGAATCTGCAGGGGGGAAAAGGCTGGAATAGATCGATAATATGAGAAAACACTAAACCTGAAACTTGTTTTTTTTTTTGGTTTATTTTTGACAGCTATTGACAGCTGCAGCATTGCTGTTGCAACCAATGACTCGGATGGCATACAGAACATACCCTCCAATGTCTGTGGCGCACGAGGACGCTGCATCAGCCAGCCAGCCGGAAACTTCACCTGCGTCTGTGATCCGGGTTTCAGTGGCATCTACTGTCACGAGAGTACGTAGAGACTTTAGCTTTCAGATTCTGGAGGTGCTGTGTGGTCTGTAATTCATTTTTGGGGTGTTTTTTTCTTTTCTTTTAACCCTTTCAGTATATCATTATATACGTCATATCATTTTCTTTTTATTTTAGATATTAACGACTGCATAGGCAACCCATGCAGAAATGGGGGAACCTGTGTTGACAGAGTGAACTCATTTCAGTGCGTTTGTCCTGATGGATGGGAGGGCCAGCTCTGTGACCACAGTGAGTGATTTCCTGCTAGTCTTTGTGTCCTTCTTAAACACAAAGTCACGGCTGGTTTAAAGAATCTGCCACCACTGCGTTGCTTTGTACCAAACACGCCACAGTTTATGCAAAAGTGAATGAAACACTTGAATCATAGAAACCTTCCTCCTTCCTCAGATGTCAACGAGTGCAGACACAATCCTTGTAAGAATGGTGGACAGTGCATCGACCTGGTAAACGACTTCTACTGCAACTGCACCGATAACTGGAAGGGCAAGACCTGCCATTCCCGTGAGTTATCTGCCTATGTGTTAATGGGTGTGTTTATGTTCACAGCTCCCAGTAGTTCCAGCTCCACCTTTTGTGTATTTTTACAGCTGTGAAACTGTAAACTGATGTCTACATTTATATCATTATTGGATTACACCAATTAATTAATTTCCTCTTGCCAGGTGAGCGCCAGTGTGATGAAACCACCTGCAATAATGGAGGAACCTGCAATGACCACGGGGATACCTTCCGCTGTGCATGCCCACCTGGTTGGGGAGGAAAGATGTGCAACACAGGTGAGGCAGAAACGGAATACGCTAAGGTTTAAGGAAGCTAATGGCTTAGTTTTACGGGAGATTTTGTCAGAAATCCAAAAACTTTAAAATGTTTACTGAATGCTTTTTGCTCTGCTTTGCCTTCACTAAACAGACGATGCATGGACCAATCATTACGGCTACATTTGTAGTTGCTGGGAGCTCTTAATGCTTTTCATAACTATGAAATGGGCTGTTTCCGTCACTGGCTTAAATTGTCATTAATGGACACAATGCCAGGCCTAACCTTAACCCTCTGAACAAGCTGAGAAATGTGTGTGGGTGAGGCTAAGCCAGAGTAATGCTAATGATGGATTCAAGGATGAAAAAGTTTGGCTGTTAATCAGCCCTGATTTTAAACCAACTGCAGTTCCTTATCGGTGAATAAGTAAATGTTAATCATGTTAATAAGAAACTGTCACAAATTGACAGGAAACATCCACTTGTAAGATTATCAGAAACTTTTCTGATGCTTTATATTACTGACATTATTGTATTTTAAAACTAAGTGTAGGAGATGGAGCATGATTGTCTTTCACTCATAAACCTTATGGTGGGCAAACTTGGAGTAATAGATGGGATGTCTGTTGGCCCTTCCTTAAAGAAATGTCATGCAGTCTTATACCCCTTCACTTCTTGAATAGAACTGAGAAACAACCAGCTGTGTTAGTCTCGATTGGTTAGATTCAGAGTAAAACGGGCTACAGTGATTGCTGCAAATTTGCAAGACTTGGCATATCTTTTAATAACCACGTAACTCTTAGAACAGCCACCTCTGATCGGCTTCCATTGTTGGTGTCGCATCTCAGCAGTTTAATCCTGTCTGATCGGTGAGCCAATTTTAGGTTGACGAGAAAGTTGGCGAATGTTTTAATCGGAAGAGGTTTTGGATTCTGGTGACGGTCCTGTTTTTCTAGGTTCATATAGAAACTGTAAACATGACAAACGTAATGGCATCAGCTGTTTAGCATTTTTTTTTAAAGGAAAAAAAAAAGTGAGAAATGAAAATTCATAACAAGTGAGCAAAGTACCCATTTTTTTGCAGAATAGAACCCATTATAAATATCTGAATCACACTCATGAGAGACCAAACGGTTGACCTTGCATGATAACCTGAGGGCAGAAGCTACACCGCCATATGGAGTGGATGATTCAGACAATCCAATATGGTATTAGCCTTCCAAGGAGGACCTCCCTGAGAGCTTACTTTTAGCTAATTTAAAGGCTGGCTGGAATTAGTGGGACAAGCATGTCCCAAATTACCTCGCCTTTCACAAACACTCAGGTAACAAGTAATTATTCAAGCCTGTTGCTAAAAAATAGTAAAATGATGATAAATATAGGCTGGTAGAACATAAAATAACTGTCTATAGGGACTGTACGGTAAGTTTATAATGTGTAGGAAACCTGTAACCTTATTCCCGGTAGTTTAGTATCACCCACTTGCTCCACTGCTTGGAATCATATACCTGTGTATGTGTTGCTCTTTTGGGTTTTGACAGTCTAGTGCACCTCGTGACTCACTCTCTCTTTCCATAGCTAAGAACAGCACATGCGCCTCCAGTCCTTGCTCTAACGGAGGGACTTGTGTGGGAGGAGGCGATACCTTCACCTGCATCTGTAAAGAGGGCTGGGAAGGCCCCACCTGTGGACAAAGTTAGTTTTACTGTATAACTTTAAATATAACTGACGGTAAAATCACCATAATTGTGTTGGGTGTACTGTTTTTGAAGTAGAGGTGAAATCTGTTGCAATGGGACATTTAAGTTTTATTATAAAGTTTGCAAGTAACAAAAGCTTGAAACCCATGATCTTATTAGGCTGGGATTATTGCTGCATTACATGCATATAAATAATAGACTGGTCAATTCAGATGTGGGGGGTAGCATGCCACATGTATGCAACAAAGATGATATATTACTTTTTCTTTTCTTCAACAGATACAAACGACTGCGACCCTCATCCATGGTATGTAACATTTTTCTTTCCTTGCACACCTCCCTGGCTCCTTCATCTCCACGCTTTACTCAGACCTTACAGGCTAGAGGGGTGAAGGGCCACTAAAGCAGTGGAAGTTGTCCTTAAATCAAGCCTCAAAGGGCATCTCGCAGAGGAGGGGGCTCAAATATTGAATAGGACAGTGAGAAGTGGGAGTTTTGTGGGGAGGACAAGAGTCCCACCTACCCTGTGGTGAATGCAGGTGGGGGGGTAGAATGGCAGAGGGGGGTGTACGTGTTCATTCTTTCCGTGCGACCTGGGGGGAAGCTTGGCTTTTGAGGAGGAATGGAAGAAGGCCTGATGAGGGGAGGGGAGGAACTGGACACACCTATTAGCATTTGAAAGGTGGAGGCTTGTATTGATGGGTTGAACTGAGTCTTGTGACACCCCCCCCCCCACAAAGGCACACAATCGATGTAGCTGGAAAGGATGTACGGCCTCATCTAACTGTCAGTTTCTTTGCTCCCTCAGTTACAATGGTGGGATCTGCGTGGACGGAGTCAACTGGTTCCGGTGCGAGTGCGCCCCCGGTTTCGCCGGACCTGACTGCAGAATCAGTGAGTGATGACATGAGGTTAAGATGAACCGATTTTGGATGTGATGGCTAAAACCAACCGCAATGATATTCCTGATGAGAACATGATTAAGAGGATTGCTACATGGAAGAAGGGGTGGAAAAAAGTATAGGGCGTGGAAAAAGATGGCTGTATTGACACCTAAATGTGAGACCGAGACAGACCCCTCTCACTTTCTCTTAGTCCTTTAACGCCTTGGGGGAGTCAAAGGTCATCCCTCCTCCGTACTCACACAGTCACATATTCACACATTGAAGACAAATAACCCAGTGACCCCGAAATTCTTCTTTTCTGCTCCTTTGTTTTGGACGGATAGCCTTCACCTTTTTTCTGGGGCTTAAATTTGAAAATTCTCATTCAGACATGTTCATGTGAAATCTGGGTGACAATGGCCTGGAGGTTCCCACTGACACGGGAGGCGAGGCTTTGTGATTTTTATTTTGCACTTTTTGGAAGTTTTTAGTTTTGACTGGCTGTTTTCGGGGTGGGGGTGGGGGGGGGGGTTGTTATGGGGGGGCGGTTTTTGTTTGTTTTGTTTGTTTTTTTTGGGTTTTTTTTCCCTAAAGCATCAAATGCGATAGATATGATTGTAAGTGGGGGAAAATGTGACTTTTATAGTTATTTTCTATCTTTTTGAATTAACTTTGTCTGTAGAACAACATTTATTTAACAATGCACAGCCAATGGTGACTGGTTGCAAAAAAGGCATAAGAAGGCCACGTCTTGTTTTAAGATGTCAACTTTTTCCCAGTAGCTCAAAGTACTTAAAACATCAACTTTCAGGGAGCTTGGAAGACTCGTAGACCTAACTAATGGTTTAACATTTTGTCTTAAATTGTGGTGTTTTTCCTCTTTGTGTAGACATAAATGAGTGCCAGTCTTCACCCTGTGCCTATGGAGCCACCTGTGTGGATGAGATCAATAGTTTCCGATGCATCTGTCCACGTGGAAGAAGAGGAGCCAGATGCCAAGAGTGTAAGCACGATCAAATTTAAGTGATTTCAGGATGAAATCACCTCCTTAAAAAGTATCTTAAAAACTTTGTTTTTAAGATACTCCATGGTTTTAGCCAATAATGTAAATCTAAAGTTTTGCATTGAATGAGCTCCAGTGGCACAGTGGTTTAAGCGGAGGGCTTTCACTGTCTGGTTATGACATGCAATTACGAATGTCGTTATCTACTGCAAGGGGCTTAGACCAGAGAGGAGAGCTGCAGGAGGACAGCTGGAGATTTTAAAACTGTTCCATAAGTGCATCATGGTTCTTTCTTCCTATCTATAGTCATAGGCGTTGGGAAAACTTGCCACTATACTGGGCTGCAGTTTCCACATGGCAGCCACTGGGAGGAGGAGTGCAACAGTTGCCATTGCCTCGATGGCAAGGTGGATTGTACAAAGGTAAGAGACTTAATTACCATCAAAACGGTGTTCTGATTAAGAGCTCATCGTGTTTATCTTATTCCTGGACCCTAAAGTTAAATAACCGCCTATGATTAGAGCCTTCAAGGTACTCTTCTTTCGCACCTTTGAACAGATTCCAGGACTTGTGCTATTTTTAGATGGCTTGATTGATATCCTGTTATTAGCTTTTCCATTCTGTGTCTTTGAGTTCACAATGGATATTCTATTCAAGGGAATATTTCCAGAAGCATGAATGAAAATGCTTTCATATGAAGTCGCACTCCCACGTGATATTTTAACATGGTGACAAGTGACGCAAGAAAGAAACGGCAATGCGAATGTTGTCTCACGTCTAAGTGAATATTTTGACCTTGTAACACCAGGTGCTGTGTGGTCGCCGTCCGTGCCGGCTCGAGTCATCGGGCCGTGACCAGTCCTGTCCGGCTGGACAAGAATGTCTGGAGCATAGCTACTTCACCTGCTTCTCCCCCCCTTGTCATCAGTGGGGGGTTTGTTCAATGGTTGGACCTCCACCTCCACATGTAACCACCAAGTGCCAGCCAAACAGCGGCCATTTGGACAACAGCTGCGGCCGCATAACACTCGTTTTCAACAGAGACAAAGTACCGCCGGTGAGTAATCAGCCACATATCGCTTTGAACCGTTTAAACTACTTTTGGTGTTGCTTCTGATTGATGCGTTTTGGGTTTTTGTGTATATCTACAGGGAACAACAGTGGAGAATATCTGTTTTGAGCTGAGGTATCTTCCTGATACTAGACACTTGGCAAGAGACCACGCTCTTCTCCTTCTCTGTGATCTCTCTCATTCAAATCAGGATGCTGTAGAGGTGGCTATAGTAAGTAAAAATGAATTAGAGTGGTGATTATTCCATTGCCTTCTAAAACAACCTTATTCTAGCTCATGTTGGAGATTTTACCAAGCTTGGTTGACACAGATTTATGGGTGGGGGCATAAAATACACAAACAGCCAGTGCCTACCATACAACCCAAGTGGCACACTCAATAAGATGTTTGGTTGGGACTTCATGGTGTCTTTTCTCTTCCTTTCTTTTTGATTTGGTTCTCAGTCTTTCCATCCAGAGGATTTACCTGACCACAGTCTGATCCAGGAGACAGCCAGTGCCATTGTGGGCACCTTGTCCAAGCGGCACAATAGCACCATAATGCTGGCAGTCATTGAGGTCAAAGTGGAAACCCAGGTCATGCGTCCATCAGTGGGTAAGGAATGATTAACGCAAATGTTGCACAATGGTTTCATAGGGCCAGCCATTTTTAGTTATTGCTGACGTCGCACTCCTACTGACTTTACTTTTTCTACAATTTCCTTCCATGTTGATGTCAACAGATTACCTGGTGCCTCTACTATGTGTCGCCTTTTGTTTGCTCTGCCTCTTCTGCATCATTGTATGTGTTTGGTGGACACGCAAACGGAGAAAAGAGCGCGAGAGGACCTCCCGATCAGCCGACGACGACAGCGTCAACAACCAGTGGGAGCCACTGCGGATCGTTGTGCGACGTCAGCAGGAGCAGCAGCAGCTGAAAGAAAGCAACAGGGAGGCTGAGCAGGAGCGCAAAAAGCTCATGGGCCCCTCCTGTCGGACGTATGATGAGGAGGAGGAGGAGGAGACGGAAGGCGAGCTTGAGCTCGAGGAGGAGTGCGGTGGAGCAGAGGCGGGAAAGCAGCTAGTTTATAAGTACTCTAAAACTGCAGTGCGGCCCAGTGGAGGAGTGATCTGCACCATGCACAGCTCCAGTTCACCTCTCAAAGCCCCCCACCGGACCCCAAGCTACAGTCCCAAAGACAACCGCTGGAAAAATGTCAGTGCGGTCCTGACTGGTCAGAAAGACCTCAGAGACTATTGTGTATGAGATATATATAAACAAATGAGTTGCAGTGTGGAAGCAAGAGAAGCTGCAAGGCAGTGACTATTTTTAGTTTGGACTATTTTTGGAAAGAAAGGAAAAAATGCTTTTTGTTTATATAAGCCATTGTTTGCTTCATTTTCATGTTTTCGTCACTGTCACCTGAAGTGATTTTTGATTCAGGAGGGCTAGAGCACAGTGAACATCCTTTTTTCATTCTGTTACCTTATTTTCCTTTACATGTACACAGGAGCTGAGATGTAATGATATTTCAGGAGGCAAAAGAAGCTTCTTGCAATTTATGTTTATGGACTTGTTGGTAAATGGTGAGTCACTGATATGGATTGAGGGGGGGAAAAAACAGGCTGTATAATGATTTTATTTTTGTTTTGTTTACAGATGAGTATGATTTTGTTAAACTATCAGTGGGTTCCTGTTCAGTGTCTGTTGGGGCAGATGCACATTAAAGGGAGAGAAAGGGAAGGGTTTTAGAGACATGGACTGTTGTTGCATTCACAGTAACAGGGGAAACTCTCCCTTTGCTCTAGTTTCCTTCCAGCTTTGCCCACCTGTGGCCGTCACACGCCAGCCTTACCAAAAACACTTGGCCTGGAGGGGAAGAGGGGGCAGAAACCCCAGTGCCTACTATGTGGCCTTCCTTGTTTTTGTTTGTTTGTTTTCCTTTTCTCCTGTCTCGTTTTCTTGGCTGAAAGCTCTGTTTGACGATTTTTTGCAGTATTTGAGTTGGTAGCAAGTGCCTTTCTAAGAGCTGTGTTCAGGCTCCAAGTTGCGCTGCCCAGTTTGACCTCCTTGTTCTCAAATCTCAAAGGGATATGTGTACATTTAGACTTCAATTTCACAGCAACGCCATTCAAGGTATTTGATCAAAGCAGAAATGAATACTCTGTACATACATGTAAATACTAAAGGAGTCGCTGTGTATATTTGAAATAAGTAACTTAAAAGACAAGTCACACATTTTTATTATTATTATTATGATTAATATTATTTTTATTTTTTTTTACAACGCCATTCCTTTTATTTAATGCCAGTCCAAATAGGCAGGTTTTATAACACTTAATACTCAGAGTCCCGCAGTTAAGAGTTAGGAACATTTACAATGAGGTACCACCTATGAAGGAATTTATGAAGGGTTTATAAATGGTGTCTATTTTTTTTTTTTGGGGGGGGGTATTAATATGTGTTTTGAAATATTAAAGAAAAAGTGATGTTTTTGGTTTTTCACCTTTACATTATGTGATAGAATAACTTTCACAGGGCCGAGGCATCACTAGGCATCCTGTTCGTGTCATTGATGTTATTTTGGCTTTTCTTTCAGTCTAGCATGCAGTCTCAATATTAGCTTCCCTTAGTGTTTTGTTGTTGTTTTTTTTGTTTTTTTTAGGGGGGTGTATACACGATTGGCAAAGTTAGAAGTAGGAAGCATAACCTGGATGTTTTATTTTGTAGGAAAATGTACTATAAATGCTTTAATTTTGCTCTTAACTGTTGTTAGCCCTAAGATTTACTTGCTATTTATTTGTAAGTGCTGTAGAGAAAATCATATTGCTATTATGGTCAAACCGCTCTTTTGCTTTCTTTTTCATTGTTTTTTTTCTTTCTTTTTTTTGTTTTTCTTTTCTTCTTTTCTGTTTTTAAAAGCTGCCAATACTATAGCCTTAACAAGTTTCCAAACCATTTATAAACCCATCACAAACCCTTTTATTTCAGGTGCCTTAATGTAACAGTGCATTGTTTGTGTTATCAGTGGTCGTGTTATGTTGTTGGGGGGTTTTTTTGTTTGTTTTTTTTTGTTTTTGTTTTTTTTGTTGATGTTGTTCCACTATTAAGGCAGGTAAGACATCTTGTGTAGTGTGGTGTGCTTTATTCGCTTGAGTAAAGTGCACTGCTGTCACTTTACTGTCATGGAGATTTCTAAAATAAAACACAGATGGATGGTTTAAAAACAAAAGAAAAACCAGTCCACTCTTGGCAGTTTAGAGTTCTGAATGTGGATGTTGGGTCAAATGTGGACATCTTGCATTAGCATTAGCTTGGTTTAAAGGCTTTAATGAAGGGAACAATGTTTGCAGATGCAGATTTTTCTTTGCCATCATGCAAATGTGTTTTAAGTTACCAACTCAGTTTAAACAGTTTTACCCCTTTTCATATCATGTCATTGTCTCAAAACGCCATTGTATTTCTGTAAATGGGACACAGCAAAATAAACAATTAAAGCTGCATCACTGCTGGTGTTAAAAGCTGAATATGCATATTGTATACATTTTATTGTACAAGGGACATGCGTTAATTTTGTACAAAGCAAAAAGGGTGTTTCATTGTTTTAAATAATCATCCTACCTATTTATTAAAGCAGTTTTGACACACCATGATCACACTTGTAATATTTGGTTTACAGTGCAAAAATCACCCCAAAATATTCACATCCAGTGTAAATTGAGCAGCAACATTTAACGATTACACACATTCTGATTTGTCAATGTATTTTATTTTATTTTTTTAAATTAAATCTTGCCTTATACTACAGTCAGTCTAGAGAAAATGCTGATTGGAGATAGTGGGACACCCAAGATGTATGTCATTCTACAATGAACCTCTGAAATCATTCCCCTTGAAATGGTTGTTTCAAAGACGGGGACCAGATAAGCAAGCACCTGCAATCAATGGCTGTCCTCAAAACAAAAGGTCAATCAAGGTGGCAATAACATAGGAATATGATGGCGTCATCGGTATACACAGAAATTCACATTAACTAGTTCCATCCAGATAGAATGTCAGATTTAAAATAGAAAAAAGTGGGAATACAAACCAACTGAGCCTTGTGATTGAAAGTGGTTGCCCAGAGGCCGATTATTGAATAGTTGAGTAGTAATTCTTTTGGGAGCAGTTCACCCTGTGATTTTGCAATATTTGTCCACAGGGATAAAGACAAAAGCACAAAGTGGGCAAAATAAGCTGCTCACTAAATTTACTTCTGCTCAATAACTGTACATGTATTTGTAATGACACAATACAACTTGTAACTGCTAGCATTTACCCCAGAACTGCCATCTTCTGAATTTCTGCAGCACTTGCCCTTGCCCTCATCTGTGTGGTCTGCGAAGGACCTGGATCGATTGATCCAATAACCTCGCCAGCCTCCCCGCCGTCCTGTCATCACTCATGCTCGCGCCACACCAATAGAATCTTGTCTCCTGCTCTGGGCCGATCTCTTCTCTGCCAATGGGAGACTGGCGTGATCGTCCAGGCCACATAAGGATGTGAATGTTTCATGAGTAATGTTATGGTGTGTGGTGTGGGTGGGACAACTTTTTTCCTCCTCGTTCCCATGGGTAGCCCCAGCTGGTGCTAATGGGACCTTCCTTTGTCGGAAAAGCCAGATCAGCTTACAGTTTCGTAGGAGTGATGGTGTTATAGCGGGAGAAGGGAAGTCAGCTGATTATGTTTACGGCTATATTAATATATAGATGACTGTATCATTTTAGGAAGGGTTTGGCTGGTCTTAGGATAATTACATCCTGTAAAAGAGATCTGGTGGACATGAGTAACCGATATCAGAATGTGGTGTTTAATTTCTGCAGAAATATTGTCTGCAGTTCTTGCTGCTTTTATGACTCAGCATTTATTGCTTTGTGCTCTAAACAAACAATTTGTTTGAGCACGGCCGTGCTCCTCCTGCTCTGTATGAGGTCCTTTAAGGGGGGCTATCATGCTTTCTATCTCCATATTTTTACCCTTGGACTCTAGTGGAGTATCTCTGGATAATTCACAGTTCAAAATAATCCATATTTAATTTATACAGTTAGGGCTTGGTACAGTTTATTCTCTGTATGAAATAAGTTGTTTTCTCTGGTCACGTGTAACATATGCATGCACCATCAAGCTAGATCACACTTTATTAAGTACACCTTGCAAATCTAGGCTTGGACCACAGTATGGTTTGAGCAATGTCTTTATACGTGATGGCATGAAGGTGCTGAAAACATTCCTTAGAGATTTTGGCTCATATTAACATGATAGCATCACACAGTTTCTGCGTATTTGTCAGCTGCACATTCGTGATGTGAATCTCTCGTTCCACTACACCCCAAAGATGCTCTATTAGATTGAGATCTGGTGGCTGTGGAAGCCTTCACCAATCTGAAAGTGACTGCAGTTCGAGCACAATGAACCTAAACTGGTCCAAGAAACCAGTTTGAGACTATTTTAACTTTGTGACCTTATCCTGATGGAAGGAGCCATCAGAAGATTGGTAGACTGTCATCCCAAATTAAAGAACGTGGTCAGCAACATTACCAAGATAGGCTGCTCAATATCCTCCAGTCCATTAAACCACCTCCACAACCAAGCTGAACTGTTTATAAGGCAGGATAGATCCATGCTCACATGCTATTTATGCCAACTTCTGACCCTACCATCCGAGTGTCACTGTCAATGTCATTATGGTGAGCCTATGTGAATTTTGGCCTTAGTTTCCTATTCTTAGCTGATATGAGTGACAACTAGTGTGGTTCTTTGCTGCTGTAGCCAATCCACTTCAAGGTTGGCTGTGTTGTGCTTTTCTGCATGTGTTTGTATGTATGTCTCAACAAGGCATTTTCTCCCAGAGAACTGTCTCTCACTGGATATGTTCTCTTTTTGGAACAAACTAGAGATGGTTTTGTGGGAAAATCTTTGCAGTTTCTGAAATACTCAGATCAGCCCTTCTGGTGAAAACAGCTACGCCATGTTCAAAGTCATCTTTCTTCTCCATTCTGTCCAGTGTATATATGACAGAAAACACAATTTGGTTTAGAAGAACTTGACTAGCCTTTTCAGAGGCCTAACCAAGACCCCATCCAAAAGCTGGGAAGCTGTCATTGAGCTAAAGATTTATTAATTCTCTTCGTCTTTGGACGGTGATTGAGAACAAATCCGTGCAACTAGGTTCCAATATCTTGTGGAAAATCCAAAGCTTAAAGAGTGGAGGTTATTATTAAAGCATGCATATGTTGTGTAGCTCTTACTGTTATGCTTTTTTCACGTATTATATTGACGGAATCTTGGATTGACTCAAAGTCATAAGAGTCCCAGCTAAGAACTGGGAGATCAGTGATGGCATCACACATGCTTTAAAAAATGTAGCCATGTGGCATTTGTCACTCCACTTACATGCACTTACTTGTAGATTTGTTCTAGCTGGGAAAAGGTTAGGTTAACAGGAAACTAATATTCTGATTAAGTCTGTTATGTATATAGTCCAGCATTCTGAATCACAAATTTGCCATTAGAGAGCTTTTACAATATGCTCTGTAAAACGTTATTTGCTTGACCTACATTTAATCTGTTTCTGCTTTTAATGCCAACATCAATTTTTTAAGTCTAATCTGGAAGCATACCAATATTTATTTATTGCTGTTGCTTGGTACAAGGAAGTAGGAGTGTGATGCCAAGTTGCTTTTGTGACTGTCGGCATCAATTCCCCCCACATACCCCAGACTGCATCAGGAAACTGACACCAGATTCCAAAAGTAGCTCTCCACAACAGCCAAGGACATTTCAGTGCTGCATTTGTAAACACGTAGTACTACTACAGACAGCTCAAAATGGCTGAAAGGATTCACAAGGGACATAAACAGCTAAATATTAAAGGTCACGACTGCTTTTCTTCATTAATTCAGAGGAGGTTGTACACTCTTTTATAGACACATACTCCCTCTGCACACACAGGCAGTCTGACTAAGTCTGAGATGGTATTTTTTTCTGTTTGCTCTGCTCGCTGTAGCTGCTCTGTACATCTGTTGATGTGGGTCTTTGGGACCATCTGACTGTAGAGGCAGCTGGGTGACAGGATTTAAGGCTAAGCCCCTCGTCCCTTTAAACACACATACACACATAAGGTCTACTCACACATACACACGCTGAACGTGGCCCTTATTGGACATCAAGCTGGCGCGTGCTGGTGGACAGCGGGGCTGCAGCTGGCACTGTGGGTTGTTTAAGGCAGGGAAACAAGCAACAGTGTACTGACTGAGTCTGTGTATGTGTGCTGGGGGAGTGGTGTGTTTACTGGCACTGCAGGTCTCTTTTGGCGCTGCAGAAACCCCGACACGTACCCTCTGCACCAGAAGGCGGGGAGGGCACAGTCTTGGCAGAGAGGAGGAGATGGCTGGGGCTGCAGGAGTGCAACAGAGATCCATAACAGCTTTTCTGGGACAGCTGTTCGATGTGTGTGTGTGTGTGTGTGTGTGTGTGTGTGTGTGTGTGTGTGTGTGTGTGTGTGTGTGTGTGTGTGTGTGTGTGAATGCCATGCATCTAAATAAACAAAGATTAAGATGAAAATTAAATGATTTGTGGCTAAACCTAGCATTTACACTGAGACAAATAGATAATGCAACACAGACAGAGGTTTAATCACTGAAATTTAAACTGATTCTTAATTATAACAATTTCTAATATTGATCAGTCTGATGATCATTATTTCAAATTCATAAATATATAAAATTTTCACATTAAAGGTAACAGGAAACAGGATTTTATGGAGTAATTTGTTTTGTTTTGTTTTTAAGCAGTGATAATAAAAATTTCTCAATTTTGATTGATTCAATTTCTATTTATTGACTAATAGTTTTAGCTCTAAACAACACTGAGAGGTAGATTAGCTGCCTATCCTCAAAAACAATGTTAGTTGTCCTCTGGGGATTGTGTGCGTACATAGATATTTAAATGTAAATCATTCTTCTTCACAACCATGGAAGCGATTCAAAACAAACATGCTGGATTTTGCAGGGTCAAAGGAAAGGTCAAGAGGCCAAAAGAGGATAAACAAACTGTGAATTTTAATCTACTTCCCTACCACAGTCGGCAGCCACTCTTGTACATGCATGCTCATGCAGTAGCTTGATGCCAGTGCATGCACAGCACTTGTTGGTCAAATTGATACCTCTGGTTTAAACGTGTTCTTTAGCAACTGGTGGTGAAAAACAAAGTGCATACATTACATGATTATGAAGATGGAAACACTTATGGTCAGGGCTGTGCTTTTTTTGAGATTTTGCAATATTTGCCTCCACATATTCCATGCGTGTCTGTTTGTACATGCTCAAATGACAGTGTGCAGTGTAACCTTACACTCTGCGCAGTGATACGCAAGGTCAATTTGCCCCTCTCCCAGCCCAAGAGACACCAGGGAGTGTAAAACACCCTCAGGAGCTACTCATAAGCAAATTGCAATAATGTAAAGTGCAACGAAACTCAAAGGTAACTGGCAATACACACAGTGAAGCACTATAGGGATGTTTTTACTGTTGTGGTCACAAGTTTACCTACACTCATCATGGGCAGAATTGTCACGATAACTTTTAGTGGCTCTGCACTGATACAAGTTTGAATTTATTTAGGATTTTCTCCAATTCAGTCAAAAGTATACATGTAGGCTACAATTTAAACTTACCAGAAATGGAAGGAAATTTGTTTTTGGTCGATTGTTTATGTTATTCATTTATATAAAATGTATTTGTGGGCTGAGTATATGGCATCGGGGTCTGATCTAGTTCAGTCAAATGTGGTATACTTGACACCAACTGACCACTGTAGCAGGGTCCTTGCTCACAGGTGCTGCACTAATCAGGCACCTGCTTGTCCTTACCTGGGCTACTAGAATCTCAAAACAACATCCAATAGCAAGCTAAGCTTTTGGGCAACGGCAGAAAAGATTTGGCAAGTTTTTAATGGGCACAGCCCACATACTAAACTTGGCTGTTTTCCTTTAGAGATGTAGCACTATTTAAGGAGAAATAAACAGGCTTTCCAGTCATATAAGAATAACTGCCAAGAAGGATTTTACAACAAAGAAATAATCAATCAAACACAAATTTCCTTACTTTTTGCTAGGTTTTAAAACCATTTGATGAATAACTAACTGAAGTGATGCGATTATGCAGTATTTAGCACGGTTGCCTAACAGCATCAAGGTTCTGGGTTTGAACCTATCTGTGTAGAGGTTTTTACACTAGAAGTATTTGCTTGTCTGCCTTCACACGCATATGAACTTGAGTGAAATCCCATTCTTAATCCATGGCTTTAATATGATGTCGGCCCACCCTTTTCAGCTACAAGAGCTTCAAGTCCTCTGTGAAGGCTTTCTGTGGGGTTTCGCAGTGCATTTGTGAGGTTAGAGACTAGGAGAAGGCTTGGCTCACAGTCTCCACTCTAGTCCATCCCAGTAGTGTCCTCTCGGGGTGAGGTCAGAACTCTGTTCAGGTCAGTCAAGTTCTTCTACACCAAACTCCCTCATCCATGTCTTTAGGTACCTTTCTTTTTGCACTGGAGGGCAGTCATATTGGGCCATAGACAAACTGTTCCCATGAAACTAGGACCATGAAATGATCCAAAATGTCTTGGTATGATGACAAAAGAAAAAAGAAGTGATTTCTCACTTCAAAGAATACGTCTCCACTGCTCTGGAGTCTAGTGGTGAAGGGCTTTTCATCGATGCATCCAACGCTTTGCATTGTGCATTGTGTGATGTATGGCATGGATGCAGCTGCTTGGCCATGGAAACCCATTCCATGAACCTCTCTACGCGCTGCTGATCTGAAGGCTAAATTAAGTTTGGAGGTCTATCGTGATTGACACTGCAGAAGGTTGGCAACCTCTGTGCGCTATGTGCCCCATATCCACTGATTTTTAATAGTTGCTGTCATTCCCAGTTGTTTCCACTATGTTACAATACTACTAACAGTTGACAGTGGAAGCAAAATAAATTCACAACTGGACAACTGGATACACGAGAGGCATCCTATCATGGCTCTTGAGAGCGACCAATTCTTTCACAATTGTTTGTAGAAGCAGTCTGCATGCCAAGTGTATTGATTTTATACAACTGTGGCTATCAAAATGATTGGAACACCTGAATGCTATGATTTGCATAGGTGAGTGAATACCTTTGCCAAAATAGTATGTGTTCTCCCTGTGTGTGAATGGGTCCTCAATGGGTAATCCAGTTTCCTCCCACAACCTCAAGAATTACATGTTAGGTTAGTCAGTGATTGAGTGTGTGTGTTGTGTGTGTAATTATTTTTCATGCGGTATTGGTCTTGTGAATCATACAACCTCATTTTACAATGCTGTTCTATTTTATCTTGTAACTTCAACACAAAATTGATCAAATTATCTGCCAACAATTTCATTCACAAGATTGCCCTCAAGTAAATAAATCTAGAAATAACTGTTCAAGGCCAACCTAGGCAATGTTAGCTCAATTGAAATGAAATATTTCCCCATTCCTTTACAACCTTAGCATTAAAACACTGATTTCACTTTACATAGTAATTTTGTAATTTTATAATACTACATAATTTATCGTAGATATATATCTCTACAGAACATAAACTTATACTTTGGAATTCTAGTACACTTTGTTCACATGCTTTAAATGTGATGTTGAGCAAAAGAGTTTTATTTGTGGTGGATTTGAACCTTAATATTACCTGCTGACATTGCTGTAACATATACACTCTTCATTAGCTAACTTTAGCTAGTAGCCTAATAGTACCCGTAGCTTGCAGCTAGAACAGCTTGGAGCTTGCTGTTAAATATTTATGACTCATTTTAAAGTAAACTATTCTGCCAAAGATACTTCAGACTTTGTGCTGAAATGTCAGCCACCAGAGCTTTATATCACTGGCTGTAAGTATAAGCTGCTTGTCCTAACGTGCATATTACAAGTTGAGATTTTGGTTTCGGTTCACTCCTGTTTCTTGGCTCAGTTCATGTAAGCTAACACTGACTATTCCTCTGCTTTAGTCTTGGTTTCTACCTGTGGGCAGTAATTCAATGAATTATTACCTTTAGGGGTTTATTTTATTTTATATTTTATATTATTCTTTCATGGTGCTGATTTATGTTCCTCATAAAATATGAACTGTGAACATAATTAGACATAAGAGGATTTTTTTATGCTCTTCAAATTACACTGCATTACTACCATTCTGCACCAGCTTATGTCATCTACAGTATTATGCAAATATCTTGAGCGACCCCTCATTTCTTTAAATTTTGCTAGGAAAACTGGAAATAGGTACAGAGATTTATTGAAACGTAAAAACACACACGAAAATACAGTATAAATACTTGGTATATTTCTAATAAGCTTGAAAGTCAGTATTTGGTTTGACCACTTTTTCTATTTTTATTTTATTGGTTAGCATTCAATTCTCTCAATGAATAAAGAAGAAAGATTTACCACAAAGGAAGAGAGTAAGGCTAATCAAAAAGGTACTGGCTGAAGCACATGCTTATTATGCCAACTTTTATCCATCAGCACAGCTTGAACTCTCTTAGGAAAGCTTTTTTGTCATTTCTTTAAGCAGTCTTCAGAAATAGTTCTCCAGGCTTCTTGAAGGACATTCAAAGCTCCTCTTTGGATGTTGATTGCCTTTTTTTCATATTCTCTGTCAAGATGATCCCACTCTGCTTCAATAACATTGTAGTCCAGACTCTGTGGAAGACAATGCATGGTTGATTTACGCTTGAATGATTCATAGGTCAGTGTTAATGTCCCAAAAACCCCTTTGAAAGGCCTACAAGAGTGGGCTATTTCTAATAAAGAATGAGTTAATAAGGGTTTCACTGACATCCATGTGAAGGTAAGTAGGAGTGTTTCTGTTTAGATTTTTGTGATGGAAAAACACATTTTTAAAAAGGAAACCGACCCATTGTGAGGCTTTGCTGATCTTTTCATTTTGACACTCCTATATGACTCAGTCTTGACGCAAATGGTTTAGAGTGAATAATGAAATAATGAATGCGTGACTGTGTAATATCACACATTCCATGTTTGGTTTGGGCATGTCATGGAAATATGCTGCCTTGAGCCATGGCAAGTATAGATGAGCCAGACTGTGTGTTTTAGACATAATGCAGGGAGGAAAGTGGCCACCTTAATCATGCTCAGACTAACTTAGTGAGGACCCCTGATTCACATCTCAGTCACAAAACAGGGGGCGTGAAAAAATGGTTTACAGCTGCAAATTTCTCCACATTGCAATGATGTGTTGCACCTCTTAATACGTGAGTAAACAGCTCAGCTGAAGCATGTAGAGGCTTGGTGTTCTGTTAAAGGAATTTTTTGGGTTAAGGTAATATTTCCTACACGCCCTTAAAACTGTCTGACAGTGTACGGTCATTTTCATTGTAAATCATGCCCTGGATATACGTTATCAGCGACGATGTCTACATTGTGGCTGATAACATTGATAGGTGATATTAATCATCCAACACTGAGCCATTCAGGTTTTTTCTTCCTAAGTAGGTGAAAAAGGAAAAGAAAGTGAGCATAATTGATCCATGCACAGTACAAGACAGAGAGATGAGTCTTAACTATCTTACTTGACATAGATGAGTGCCTTTTCTTTCCATTTGTGACTATTCTATAAATGAAATGTGTGTTGTGAGTAAATTGAAAAGGAAAATAAGGCCATTTATCTGACAGATAAATTGAGTCATGGAATAGGACATGATCCCAAAGACACAAATATACAGTGACATATTAGGTATGCTTTGATATGAACAGAACACAAAAGCAGGAAAATTGCTTAGGTTAACTGAGAAATTGTCTTGCAGAGCTTGATTATTTTGAATACTCCCAGCACTGTTTGCATTAGAAGAAGCAGGTGGTGCACTTTAGCTAAACAGATGGATATGCATAGTCCTCAGCTTAGCTTTCTAACTAGTTATGAAATGCATTACTGGGAAGTTAATTTAAATGTACATATAGTGTATAGCTCCTTAAGGTCTTGTGTCCATCATCTATTCTTGGATGGATCTGTGGTGTCCAAAGGAGGCACTACAAAGTATTATCAGGGTCAATACCCTTTTTGTACCAGCCTTTTCATTGAGGCATTGAGAGCAAATAAAAACGGAAAAAACTGCTCTGTGCCCAATTCTGGCTGATTTTTATGCTGATTGATTTTATGCTACAGTTACATTTATACAGTTATACAGTTTAAGATTTTCCTCACACACAATTTTAAAAATAACGTGTATGGAACTCAAGCAACTTCCGGCTTTCAAGACTCATTAATGTTGAAACGGGTCTCCTTCATATGTCCTGTGTTTGTGGAAGAGATCCTTTCCACAAGAAAAGAAAATCAATTAATCAGAAACTGAAGTGATCCTTTAATCAATTCTCTCAACTTGACACTTGACAGGTGTGACCTTAGAAAGCTGATTAGAGGTCAACTCCATCAATTCAATTACAAAGAGTAAATGAAAGGATAATTGAAAGTTACCATGCGAGACCTATATAAAAGAAATTGATTGAGTTTAAGCCAGTGATCCCCTTTACTCATTAAAAACCTTTGGAAAGTTCTATAAATTGTATTTGGCTGCAACTATTGTCATTATTTCATTTAGATAAGCATGAATAAACAATAATTGCTCCTTTTCTTTAAATAGGCTGCCCACAGTGAAGGCATATTTAAGTGAGATTGGGAAGAAATACAGCGAAGCTAGTAAAACTCTTAGCTGAGGTTGTATAAGGTCATACTAGGGTTTGTCATTGGCACTGAGCGATAAGAGTACAGCTGCTATTAGCGAGTAGATGGATGTGCAGCTTGGCAATAAGCCTGATGTGACAGCTGACTGAATAAGGAAGGCCTTTTATCCTGTAGAGCAACATGTGCAGATACTGGAACTGCTTCTTTATACACTCGTTTCTCTAGTTGATTTCACATCACTTTTGCTTGTTGTTAGAGTAAAACACATCACACTAGTTTTGATGACCATTTGTTATTCAGAGATGGTGATATTATAAGAGTTCAGGCAAATTCAACCCAGATATTTTCAAGTTCTAATAACTCATTTGAATTTTCCATGTCCACTTTTTGGAGAGCTCAACCAGTTACTATTTTTATTTTTACTTTTCAGTTAATCAGTTTCATTTTTTAAAGGCAGTAATCATGTAAGAAATTTCCACTGTGTTGCTTTTAAATGTCTAAAATGATTGTATTACTCACTGCAGGAAACTGCAAGTGACAAATAAAGACTTCATATTCATTCATTCATTCATTCATTCAAATAATGATTTCAGGTGGAAATGTCAGCTTGTTAGGCTTAAGGTAATGTGAGATAAATCAACAGGGAGTGTTTCGAATACATTATTTGGTTTTTTTTTCTCATACCATTCAATTATAGATCTAAACCTCCCCCTCAATCCAGTTTACTGTAACACAAATTTCTGAAATCCTAAGCAAGCTAAGTGATCAGGCGACCTTTCTATAATTATGATTACCACAGCAAACGTAAGTGAATTATCCAGTCACTCACTGTTCCCCCCATCCTCTCCCATCTGTCTGACCAACTTCCTGTTCCCATCTACTCAGAAAGTCCAGACACTGCAGAAGAAAAAAACGTTTGTTTTATGTGACATTAAAGGCAGCCAGCCTTGTTACAGCTTTGCTGTGCGTGTGCTACCTTGTTTGATAGGGAAATTGGATCTAGACTTGAGAGGAGAGTATAATGCGGTTAAAGGCGTCATGAAAAGCCAGCTGTAACAGGATTTCATCCTCTGTGGACCTTCAATTGACTGCTGCCATGAGGCAAGTCATTAGGAAATATCTGCTTGTGTGCATGTGTATGTGTGTGTTTGTGCATCTTTGCTGATACTGTATGTAGGTAGTTATACTTTATTTGGGGCCTCAATTGGTCGATTTGTTGCACATGCACATTTGCTGCATGCCAGAACTAGTGCTACGAAGAAACAGATTCAGCAAAAAGCAGATCCTAAGGATTATAGGTACAAAGGGAAATACAATTCAGTTGATGCACACTAGTGAGCTCCAACATTAAAGCCAGTGACAAGTGAAGTGAGTAACATTGATTATCCCGTTACCGTTGTTACTTACCAAGTGAACATTCAGTCGCAACCATGAGGTTCTGAGCAGGTTTGACAAAGACAAATCTAGTAATCTTGATAGATAATGACTGGGTCAGAGTTTCTCTAAAATAGCAGGATCTTGGGTGCCCAAAGTTCATTGATGCCAGTGGTGTTCAGAGCCCTGTACAACTCTATTGTACCCAGTGTATCTGAATTCATTTATCCTAACACTGGCAATCAGGCGGTCACACTAATGGTAAATGGCCTGTATTTGTATAGCGCTTTACTAGTCCCTAAGGACCCCAAAGCGCTTTACACATTCAGTCATCCACCCATTCACACAGAGGTGATGGCAAGCTACATTGTAGCCACAGCTGCCCTGGGGCGCACTGACAGAGGCAAGGCTGCCGGACACTGGCGCCACCGGGCCCTCTGACCACCACCAGTAGGAAAAGGGTGAAGTATCTTGCCCAAGGACACAACGACTGAGACTGTCCGAGCTGGGGCTTGAACCGGCAACCTTCCGATTACAAGATGAACTGTCAACTCTCACGATTGCTAAGCTGGTTATCAGCTCACCAAGTTAACTCAGGGTTTCCTTATCTAGAGGTAGTGTTAGCAGATTCTGACCAGTCACAAACATGGGTAAGTCAGCTGGTAGTAGAGCAACTGATTTTTCAAAGGATGATAAAACAATAGTATTGGAAAGAGGCTACATATATAATACAAACTTAAAACAATACACAACAAATCAATGTTGTGAGAGGGAACTCGCACTCAAGGGATGAATGAATGGGTGCATTTTGGTCAGGAAGTTTGGAAAAGTGATACTACATTAATAAAGTTTAAATGCGGGAAGAAAAGCAAATTAACAGATTTATCAATAATAATAATAATAATTTCATTAAGACACAGGAGACACAGATGGATTATGAGTGGTCTTCAATTAAACCGATCTTTCAAAGACAGTTTTAGTTTTGATTCTCCAGCTTTGGTGGTGTTTAACAGTCAATTAAAAAATAAATGTTTTTTATTTAACCAGAAAGTCTCATTAAGATCAAATCTCTTTAACAAGGGAGACCTGCCCAAGGCACCAGCCATACAGACTCAAATTGTCTCAAAGGTTTTACAAATACACCATAAAGTACAAAATCAACAGCATAGTATACAGTATACAAACACCCATAGGACATCATCCGCTTGACTCCTTCATTGTGTTTCTTATATTGCTTTTAACTTCACCAATAGATATAGGTGTGTTTTATCTTAAGTATGTAAATTATTATTCTTGGTTTAAGATGCGTTTAAGATGCATTAAGATGTGTTTTGTTTCTCAGAGGTCTTTTAATTTTAATATTAGACAAAGATAAAACAAGTAAAGAGAAATCGCAGTTTTTAAATTATTTAATTTATCAAGGAAAATGATCTAATCAAATGTACCTAGCCCTTGGTGAAATTTTGTAAATGTACAAGAAAACTAAGAAATCAGTAAGCAGACAAACAGCTTATTTTGCACTCCCAGAGCGCTTTGAGTGCGCTGGGGGATTAGAAAATCATTATTTAAGAATAAATCCATTTCCCATTACCATTTTCACATCACTCTACCCAAGAACAGGAATTGTTTCAGTTGACAGAAACAGATATGAAAGCATCGCCTACTTAATCCTCTAGAAAAAGCATCACCATTCCTGGAAGATCCTTTGGGCTTCTGTGTGCAGCACAGCATATACGATTCAAATGTTACAAAGTATAAGTGCCACAGACTGAAAGGCTCTTTCTCCCTTGGTCTTCCTGCAATCTTGCAAAAGGAACAACTAATACATTTTGAGCCCGCAAACAAAGAATGCTAGCAGTCTAGAAGAAAAAGTTAATAAATAGTGTGAAGCTAGTTGTTTAGAGCTCTCTATATAAGTATTGAAATTTTGAAATGAAGGGAGTGAAAGATAGGGGTGATGTGAGGTTGCTTGCTTGAACGTGTAAGGAGTGTGGGTCCAGCATTTTGTATTGCCTGAAGCCGTGAAAGACATGATTTATCTAAGCTGGTGAATAGGGCATTACAATAACAGGAGTGCGATGATATCTATGCATGCATATGTTTTTCCAGTTCAGTAATGGAAAATAAACTTTCGAAATGTTCCTCAAGTGAATAAAGCGAGAATATGAGATAGATTTTGCATGTGAAGGCCAGAGAAGGATCAAATATTATCCCAGTGAACAGTGGACTTTGCAAAAGGAAACAATCACTTCATTCTTGAACGTATTTCAGGAGGAGCTTTAATCACGGCCTCTTGTTGGAGTTTGAAACAAGGAGAGCCACTTGGAGCTCCACTCACTTATCTGGGATGAACTGTCAACTCTGATGGACAGTCCATACAGCTGATGAGGTTTAAAGACATATACAGCTGAATATCATCAGCACAGAAATGATAGAAAATGCCAGAAAAGATCAAAAATGCTGGATAAAGAAAGGATGTTAAAGAAAAAGAATAAATGGCCTACAATTGACCCTTGCAGGTTAAAGAAACAGTGTTAGGGGAGAATTTGACAGAAAAAGTCTTTTCAGAAAAATAGGTGCAACACCAGCCTATTGCTGAGCCAGAGATAACAGCTAAAACCTTAAGCGTGTTAAGTAAAATATTATGGTTAAGGTCAATGAGGTCAAGCAATATGAGTACAGAAATATACACTGCATCAGTCATCATGGTGATGTGGAGGAGTAGCAGCTCTACTCTGAGCCCATGCCTGAGTTCCTCACCCTCTCTCTAAAGGAGAGGCCAGCTAAAGCTAATCTTGTTCTTTCGGTCACTATCCAGAGCTCGTGATTATATTTTATTGTGCTTTCAATTATTTTGTTGTACAGCATTCTGTGACTTTACGTGTGAAAAGTGATCTATAAATACACGTTACTTACTTGGGTTTGCAGCACAAGTTGCCATGGTATTGTAACCCAGGAAGAAGTGAGCTGCCATCTTAGTACAACAAAAACAGGATAGCTCTGAACTTGGTGTACACATGACTGAAAGTCTTAATGTTGGGCAGAAGGGTCTGTAAAAGGAGAGCCATGCTGACCCCTGTCCACTATTGAAAGAGCCTAATGTGAACGTCAGAACTGAAGAATAGGAGAAGGTGGCCTGGTTTCATCCTGGTTCAGTTCTGTTGTGCGTGTGAATTCTCATCCCCAGGTGAATAAGGTGCCCTTTGAAGTTAGTGCCTTGTCACGAGATAAAGGTTGACATTAAGAGGTTGGTGGAGGAGGTTGTTGGCCAAGACACCAGCGATTGTGTTTGCAGGCTTTGCATTTTGTTTTGCTTGGTTTTCATTTGCTGATTCGTCTTGTTTGCACTTGCTTTTTTACTTTTGCTTTTACTTTGCTGCTCACAGCAAATGCATTCCTTGATGGGGTTCACCTCTTCAAGCAGGATGCGCTCTTCCACCCTGCAAAAATGTGTAGAAAAATGCTTTACAGAGAGTTCAAGTTGTTGATCTGACTTTCAAATTCCCCAGATATCAGACGCGATAATCTGTGGAATGTGGTAGAAAAAGAGGTGTGATCCATGGAACCTGCAGTAAAAGGGCAGATGAGATGGAAAAGATATCAGAATTTAGTTGATAAGTGATACAGATCATATCATATAATGATAGATTGACAGATAAGTAGAGATAAATTTTTCCATTTGTTTTATTCTAGCAGCTGTCACCTAAACATGTTTTGTTGTGCTAAAGGGAGTGTTTTTATGTGCCAAGGTGACTGTACATATTTCGTTCAGTGGAGAACAATTTTAATAGCTTCTTGCCAAGGTCACTGCCTTCGTTGTGCTACACTATGTGTGGAATGAGCGAAGGCCTTTGGTTGCAGTGCCTTCAGCAGACTCCAGGGAGTCGCGTTCATTGTGTGGCAGCCGTGGGGGAACAAAGACATTTCCGCTGGAGGAACTTTGGGTTCCTGTCGATAAGGAGGGCAGTGTTGTGAGCATGGACTGTTTATATGCTTGTGTACAGTGGGGATCTATGTAGCACCACAGACTTGCACTTTCCAGACAACAAGTGGTGACTTTATAAATAGTCAACCTTGAAGAAACATCAAAGTGGGAGGGAGAAAATTCTTCCCGATGATCAAGATTTGTCGCCCCAAAGAGGTTCATGTGTATGCTGGAGTTGGAGTTCAGACAGAAGTGTATTTTAAACCACAGCCTGAAGTTAAATTTGACTTCCAAACCAGCTGAAACTAGCCATTGTTCAGAAATATCAGTGTGGTGTTCCTTCCCCACTTAGTCAGCTGACTTTAGAAAACACGTGTAAAATAGTTCGATGTATGAGGGGGCAACCAGGAGCACTATCGATAACCATAGAAAATGATCTTCTGGATTTGGCCTTTAACCATGTCGTCCATGTCTGTGAGCCAACCCTGACATTGGGTAAAATCTCTAACCCCAGGGTAAGTGATTTGATTCGGTTATTCACAGATCCAGTCTTGCAAGAGTGCATTCCATTTGTATTTCCCCATTAGAAGTTATGCATTCAGCCCTGAGTTAAAGCTTTCTGATGAAAGACAGAACGTTGTCATTCATCCAAACACACTTAGGATTACTCATAAGGTGTTAAAAAATGGTTCAATGAAAAAAGGTGTGTTATGGAAAGATACCTTTAAACCTGAGGTAATTTGTTGCCCTCCACAGGCAGCTTCCTGCACAGTTTTCAAACCAAAGACCTTCTTCCTTCTTTTAAATTTCTCTCTCAAAAGTCCCATAAATATCTTTATAAATAGCTCTGTGTTATTGATTTTTTTTAAAAAGTGTGTTTTAGATTATTAACAATTAATTTGAGGTCTGTATTTATCTTAAAATGAGTTATCTCAGCCTGAGATTTAATCTATTTATTTATGTTTATCCTTGAAATAGTTCCTCTTTATCTGTAATTGACCGGAAAAGCAGAAAAATCATGAATGATTCAGCTACCAGAAGGAGATAAAATGCATAACATGTTTTAGATGGTTTTAAGAAATCAGACCTGGGAAAACTGAAGTGTCAAATGAAAAAAGTGAGAAATCCAGTGACTGTGTACATTTTCCTTAAACTATGGAATCATTATTTTTGCTTCCCTGTAGTTTTGTTCATATGTCGATGAAAAAAAAAAGGCTTTTACCATTTAATAGCTTCCATTTTTTAGTGCATGCATGTGTGTATGCATGACAGCATTATCTCTTGATCCTCATTCTGCTCAGACCACTGTGTTGTTGGAGCTCTGTGTAAGTCTTCTGATGACATTTACACACACTGTCTCCTTCCTTTCCTGCTTACTTATCAGCAGCTAATTGCCACCAATAATGTCAAGGAGAAAATGTTACATCTGAACTTTTCATTCACTTATCCTGGTGTTGAGCTGCCGGCTTTGATGTCCCATATTCCCACGGTGGGACTTTCCAAACTGCAGAATTCAGGATGGGACTTTTTCATTTACCCTTTGCTATCAGCAGCTTCACAAGCAAAGTACTGGGATGCCTGATAATTGTTTGTTTAGATCAGTGATTAAGGCTTGAATAGCTTTGCTTAACCATCTGGTATACATGTGAAACACTCAAGCGATGTAGTAGGTCTGGGCACACATAAATGCTCTCTTTGATCTCTTAGGAATTATTTGGTGGTCTCTGTATTTTCTATGTTTGACAATGTAGATGTGTTCAGTAACACTTAATGTTTCTCCCGTCAGATTTCTGAGTTTTGCAGCAGTTTTTCTTTCTTTATAGTCGTTTTATTGAAGATTAGCAGTCAGTGGTAAATCTAACCAGCTATTACCAGTAATTAATAACATTTATTAATAACTTTTTAAAATGGACATTTCTGAAAAGTGAAGCCAATGCCATATTTTGCTGGAGTGCTAACCTTATTAGCCATTGCTAGCAAGTTTAATTAGCAAACTGTATTCATTAACTTTGCATGTGCAGTACACCTAAATTCCAAAATAATAAAATATGAGAATTTCACTTACCAAAACTGAATAATTATGTATTGGATGGACCATAATTACATTAAAAATGCTCCCCTCCAACTACTTTTAGTTACTCCACTTAGCAGCCATGTCCCTAACTGTTAGGGACAACCTAATTAGTTGTCCCTAACAACTAATGTCTTGAGGTTATATTAAACTCCGCAATAATACCCTACAATAATACACGCAGTTATTATGAAGGGAGGAACTACTGAGGCCACTAACCACATGACATTAATTTGTCGGCCATTGTGGACATGCAACAACCATGATAACAATGTGAGGGTGAACAAGGCTCCAGTCTCTCAGGCCACAGAAAAAATATTAGACCTGCTTTTTCTGTGGGAATAAAAATGAAGCAACATGAGTGTGACAGATGCAAAATGTATCCTCAATCTTTTGCTGTAATCCAAATATTAGTAAACCATATTTCGCTTTCTCTATATGAGGTTTTCATTGTAGTTTTTTGTTTGTTCACATATGTATACATATTAGCATAAAGACTTAAGGATGACATAGATATTAGATTTTCCCTTAAAAAAAGTAGAATGAAAGAAAAATGGATAAAGAGTATTTAGCTGCTGTTTTCACTTTGTTACTTGGCTGTTCTAATGGTCCTTGGTCACTGCATTGAAGCTCAATAAGAAGGGTGTGAAGGGAAATGGACAGGACTTCAGTGACACCAGAGCCACATCTGACACCTGATAAGGAGCTCGAGTGCAGCATGGACACCGGCAGGCGTGGAGCCAAAGACACTCCATGGCGGCACATTCATGATGAGCGCTGAGAGTGCTGAGAGGTGAGAGGCATGTGGGGGAAAGACTGTTGATCTTCACAATAGACTTATCAGAGGTTTGTGTCAAACTTGTGTGAACGATTTTGTCATTAAATTCATTCTGTTAAAAATGTAAGATTGATTGACTGCACTAATGTCTCTCTAAATAATGCACTTTAATAAATATTTAACAGTAATCACTGAAGAAAGCTTGGTTAAATATAAATAAACACAAGTAAAATTGCACCAAGCATGTTACTTAGTGCTTAGACTGCGGTTGCATCCTCCGTAAATCCTGCGCTGATGGTTTTACAGTGTTACCAGTACTCCTCCTTCGGTGGTTGTTTTGACCTGTGCTTATTGATTTTCTCCACAGAGAGAGTCAATGCAGAGATGAGCACTACTGCTGCAGCAAAGAGGGTCAGTAAGTTTACCGGCAAAGGAGGGAGGGAAGGATTTCTGCTTCACACAGAGGAGAAAGGAAAGTAAAGATAAAACAAGAAGCAAGGGATATCTCCCAGAGGGAGCAGGTTTATTTCAAAACAGTCCCCTGCTATAACTTCTTACAATATATTAGAAGTTTGCTGTTGAATGTGATGAAGAAATGAATGTAATCACATCTGCGAGTTTAAGCATCTTGCTTTGTAATGTTATTTGTAAAACTGTGAAAATGTTGTAGGGGAAGCATCTTGGAATTGTCTTGTTTCGAGGTAAAAAAATTCTTACATGCAGTGGGTTATTTTTTGTCATTTAAAGCAAAAAGATCAATGAGGGAAGGCTGAAAAACAGAAGGATTAATCACAGCCAGCGTATGACAGTAAGCAGTACTTTTAGCCTGGTTAACCTATTTAACTTGCAAGACTGTGTACAGTAATACACTTGATCAAGTGTGTGAGTAGGCAAGTAAGTAGGTTTTTCTCTCTGAATAGTTTATATATTTAATGGGAATGTCTTTTTCTATTGTTTGTTGAGCCTCTGAATACTGATCTATGGATCATTTAGGCATAAAAAAGCACCTAACTTTAGGGATGAACCAACTTAGAGTCAATTAGACACTTTGTTGCAGCCTGTCACAAACACATATGACTTGTTCAGATTTCTTTAGATGATTCTAAAAAAAAAAATGCAGAGTTTGACAGGCATGAAATAACAGTTTTGCACCAACAAGGTGAGAGCTATTAGACAAAAACTTTGCATGTTGCAGCATTATGTGCAGTGAAATCACACAATGAAACACTGTCATGGATGGATCTCCCTAGAGTCCAGCCCGCAAGATTATTGAAGAAGTGAGGGTTCATTTTAACAGGGAACAGAACAAAAGTCAGTCAACATCTAAAGAAGCCTGGAGAACTATTCCTTAAAGAATTGACAAATAAGATTCCCTAAGAGACTTCAGGCTGCAGTGAAGAATAAATATTGAATTTCGACCTCATTACAATTGTACAAACTCTGTTTTTCTCTTATATACTGTATTTCCATTTGTTTTTGCACATTCCAATAGACTGCTGCACTTGTTTGCCATTTGAAGGGTGACACAAGACTTTTGTACAGTATATGCTGTTTAAAGGTTTAAAGGTGGAGTAGCTTAACCACACGGTTCTTACTGTAACATAGCACAGTAAAACCATGTGGGAAAATTAGCCTCTACAGCTTAAATACAGTGTAAATATTTGTTTAAGGTGTTGCTACAGGCAAAGTATATATACTGGCTGAATTGTGCTTAATGTGCAGAGAGAGTGAAGTAGGTATTAGTTTAGCAGTATAAATTTTTCAACTATAGTACACGCACTTTGCGTTTGTTTCCAGTATCCTTACTTATACTGACCTCTACTGTTGGCCTCCAGCTTTTACAGCTTTCACAATTACACATCTGCATTGTGATCCAAAAGAAAGAGCTTCATTACAACTGAATAGAAGCTTCTTTCTTGGGGGTTCAGACTATAAGAAAAAAATGTGGGATGGGTTTAACCAATTAACATCTACCAGGTCAGCGACAAGCAGTGTTTGTATGACTATAGACCAGCTTAATCATTAATATTGTCCCTTTGCTAAAGCACAATGAACTGCCTAATTAATGGAGCGTCCACCATTCTTGGCTGTTACGCTGGTTGACAATAAAAGGCTTTTTGTGGCTCACTAATAAATCAGTAGCCACAGTGATTTAGTGACACTTTAACACAGTGTAACCGTTATATTCCTGTAATGACCACGGTCACATTAGTGATTCCAGCACCTCCTTAGTAAACTGGTTGTGAGAAACTGGCAGTAACCATGAAATCAGGTGTGGAAGAAGGTTAACTGTTAACCAGAAGCACTGTGAGCCAATCAGCAATAGTTTTAAAATGGTCCCTTCCTTTAGGAACGTGTCTGCTACCTCAAATGTTTTTGTTTCCCTTTTTCATCACAAGTTAAAAAAGAAAAATGGAACAAATTTTTCCTTTTGCTTTCTGTTTCACTTGCTCTATATAAATGGCATCAAAACTATTGCAAAAACAGAATTATGTTCATCTTCATCTTGTTTACTGAGGAGAAGCTAAATTTAATTAGCTTTCCATTAAGTTGTGCACCTGCAGTTTAAGCCTCACAGGGCTGTAAAGTGGACTCAGGCACACGGAGACGCACACAGCAGGCTGATCTTTGTTCCAAGCAAGTCGTCCCACTGAGTGCAGGTTGTAATCAGAACAGGCAGGTGGTGAAAGCAGCAAATTGGACGGATCAGAGCAGAGGATTTATGCGCTCGCTGGTCAAGGGAAAAATCTACAGGAGGCAGCTCAGCAGAGGGAAACAAGTTAGTACATTTAGAATATGTGATTATGGACGCTCAGAGTTTGATGTCGTCATGTGCGTCTTTGAAGTTTACACCGCTGGGGTAAAATTATTAGCTGTGGAATAAATTATCTGATTGTGCAGCTCTTTGAATCATTTTTTAAAAGCCAGCTAATTTAATAAGTGAATTTTCATTCTGAATGATA
>NW_005187475.1:2155474-2165169 GCF_000239375.1 Pundamilia nyererei | reverse complement strand
GGGGGGGGGGATACAACAGTTCACATGGTACGTGTTGAGTGATTTCCAGTAATTTTTTTTTGTCTGATAAATTATTCAGTGAGATGTGTAAAAAACAATAATGAATTAATCTAAAATGACAATTCAATACATTCAATAAAAGAACCAATTCATACAGAAATACAGTTAATAGATGCAAAAAGTGTTGGACTGAGACATCTTGATGCATGCTCAATCATCCAGGTAAGTAAATCACTGAAAACGCTACGTCCAGATGAACAGAATCAAACTTTGGGGATGTTGGACTGAGACATAATTCTTGTCAATGTGTGACTGAAGGAGACACTTTCTGCAAAATAATTTCTCTTTACTTTAGAGGAATTAGAGCCATTTTTGATGGATTTGCAGTTTCATGCCTGGGTTAGGCCTTTTTCTGTTATTTCATGACAAATGAGACAGATAATATCAAAGTGCTTACTATTTTATAGCTTTACACTGTGTGACAATATGAGGCCCAAAGAGATGTCGATGCAAATGAAGGAGGACATCAGTAGACTAAGAAAACAAAACTCAGAAGGATAGCAGTAATATTTATGGAATGGTGGAATTAGCAGTCTGGTACATTCTCAATAAGAATGAATGTGCTAGCCAGTTCAACAACACCAGAATGCCTAAAAAGATCACAGAAAGCAATGAAATTGCATGATGTCAAAATTATTTCTAACCAAAAAACACTTGAGGAGGGACGGAGGTGCATCACTGTCAGAGTCTTCAATCAAGAAACACCTTCATGAATGTAAATAAAAGGATTGACAATGACGTGCAAACCTCTGGTAACACCCAGGAACAAGAATGGCACACCGAGCTTGCCAGAAAACACATCTAAAAGAGTCAACATGATTCTGGAAACAAAGTTCTTCTGACAGATGAAATCAAGACTAACTTGTATGGAAATGATGGGAAGAGAATAATATGGAGGAAGAGAGAAATGAGCTGCCAAACTGATCAGACAGCATTTTACGGTGCAAATGGATAATGACCCAAAGCATGCTAAAAAAGCAACCCAGGAGTTTCTCGGGTTTAAAAAATAGGATATAATTCAGTGTCCAAGCCAGTCACTTGACCTCAAACAAATATGTCTGTAAATCCTAAACAGGTTGATTTTATCAACTGTGGTGGTGTACAGGGTCAAAAGTACAAGAAGGGTCTTTGTCAAACAGATAATGGGATAAAAAAACAAAAGCAATCAGCAGTCTGCAGAAATTTCTAATCATATGTAAGCACCACAATAAGTTATTAAACTCTTTTGTGTTACTGATTCATAGAGAAAGAAAAATCTTGGCTTCGTATCTTGACAGAATATCTGTGTCAAGTCATGTCAGGCTTTTTTTTATCTAACATGTTTAAAACTGACAGCTGCTGACCAACGTGCTGAACAGCTAAAAGAATACACTAACACTCATACACAGAGTCATATGTGTGAGATGAATGTTGAGGAAAAATGGAAGGAGAGCAGCAGCAGATGTGAAAAACCAGAGGGGGGAGATTTGGTGGGGTTTACCAGAAAGCTGTCATTTTCATCAGCCTCATTAGTTAATTATATTGTCAGGAATCCCATTAGAGTTTTTACAGTTCACTGAACTCCTCCCTTTGTATCAACATCTAGTGTGAGCGTGTGTGTCTTGTGAGATAGTATACATAATCCTTTCAAGCAGCTCTTTTTGTTTGGTTTTTCACCTGGTCATTAACTTCCAGCAAGGAGATATTTGAATATTAACTTTTTGGTGAATAAGTGACAGAATAAAAAAAGGCATATTCATCTGTGACTAAAGCCTGCTGAATGTCATTCATGTTATTATTAAGAAACTATTTAGTTTACTCTTTCTGCATGCTTTGTTACATTTCAGTGTTTTTTCAACAATATGTTTATTAATATTTGAGAAATACCAACAACAAAACTGGAAGAAAGCAGTTTTGTAATATATATATATATATATAAATTTCTAAAATTATTTTTAAGGTGTTTCTTGCAGTAAATAGGTGTATTAACTCCTTAATGTTTTAGGGGTAAATTAGAAGAAATTGAACTGTGGATAACGGACAGTTACATCTACAACAAGCTCCATAGCCTTTGTAAAAAAGCTTGAAAACTTGAGCCAATGACTCTGTAAAGTGTACTGTTCATTACAGTCTTTTATGCTCTAATAATAAATAATTGAGGTGATCAAAGGATGTCTAAAAACATTAGCAATGCTCCTTTGAACATGGTGTAACACACACAAATGGATCCTTCAAGATCAGTTTAGTCCTTAAAGGCTATGCTTTGCATGTGTGTGAATGTGTCTACAGGGAGTGCAGAATTATTAGGCAAATGAGTATTTTGTCCACATCATCCTCTTCATGCATGTTGTCTTACTCCAAGCTGTATAGGCTCGAAAGCCTACTACCAATTAAGCATATTAGGTGATGTGCATCTCTGTAATGAGAAGGGGTGTGGTCTAATGACATCAACACCTTATATCAGGTGTGCATAATTATTAGGCAACGTCCTTTCCTTTGGCAAAATGGGTCAAAAGAAGGACTTGACAGGCACAGAAAAGTCAAAAATAGTGAGATATCTTGCAGAGGGATGCAGCAGTCTCAAAATTGCAAAGCTTCTGAAGCGTGATCATCGAACAATCAAGCGTTTCATTCAAAATAGTCAACAGGGTCGCAAGAAGCGTGCGGAAAAACCAAGGCGCAAAATAACTGCCCATGAACTGAGAAAAGTCAAGCGTGCAGCTGCCAAGATGCCACTTGCCACCAGTTTGGCCATATTTCAGAGCTGCAACATCACTGGAGTGCCCAAAAGCACAAGGTGTGCAATACTCAGAGACATGGCCAAGGTAAGAAAGGCTGAAAGACGTCCACCACTGAACAAGACACACAAGCTGAAACGTCAAGACTGGGCCAAGAAATATCTCAAGACTGGTTTTTCTAAGGTTTTATGGACTGATGAAATGAGAGTGAGTCTTGATGGGCCAGATGGATGGGCCCGTGGCTGGATTGGTAAAGGGCAGAGAGCTCCAGTCCGACTCAGACGCCAGCAAGGTGGAGGTGGAGTACTGGTTTGGGCTGGTATCATCAAAGATGAGCTTGTGGGGCCTTTTCGGGTTGAGGATGGAGTCAAGCTCAACTCCCAGTCCTACTGCCAGTTTCTGGAAGACACCTTCTTCAAGCAGTGGTGCAGGAAGAAGTCTGCATCCTTCAAGAAAAACATGATTTTCATGCAGGACAATGCTCCATCACACGCGTCCAAGTACTCCACAGCGTGGCTGGCAAGAAAGGGTATAAAAGAAGAAAAACTAATGACATGGCCACCTTGTTCACCTGATCTGAACCCCATTGAGAACCTGTGGTCCATCATCAAATGTGAGATTTACAAGGAGGGAAAACAGTACACCTCTCTGAACAGTGTCTGGGAGGCTGTGGTTGCTGCTGCACGCAATGTTGATGGTGAACAGATCAAAACACTGACAGAATCCATGGATGGCAGGCTTTTGAGTGTCCTTGCAAAGAAAGGTGGCTATATTGGTCGCTGATTTGTTTTTGTTTTGTTTTTGAATGTCAGAAATGTATATTTGTGAATGTGGAGATGTTATATTGGTTTCACTGGTAAAAATAAATAATGGAAATGGGTATATATTTGTTTTTTGTTAAGTTGCCTAATAATTATGCACAGTAATAGTCACCTGCACACACAGATATCCCCCTAAAATAGCTAAAACTAAAAACAAACTAAAAACTACTTCCAAAAACATTCAGCTTTGATTTTAATGAGTTTTTTGGGTTCAGTGAGAACATGGTTGTTGTTCAATAATAAAATTATTCCTACTTGCCTAATAATTCTGCACTCCCTGTATATCTTCTCTTCAAATCAAGTACATTTAAAGGGCTAGAATAAGTCTGAAAATATTAACAGTAGTTACAGCTTGAAGACATTTCCTGATTTAGCGTACCTCTATAATGATTTTGATTTCACTCAAGGCAGAAACAAGGAAGGAGCTGGATCCATTATGTCAGTGGAAACCAGAGGAGAGGACACAAGATGGGGCAGAGCAAAGGGTGTATCAAACAAAGGTACCAGAAGGCAGAAGGCAAAACCTATGAGTAAGAAAACACATTACACCCTCCTGTCAAAGGGATAATCTACATTAAAATCAACTTTTCTGGTATGACATTAGCATAGGACTGAAAACTATTCCGCTGATGGACAGAATCTTTAAAATTACTTCAGTTTTCTTGGATGGTACAGCTGGGTATGCCACAGGTTTGGAGTATATAGATATACATATTTACAAATACTAATGTGGAAAAATTAATGTTATTTAACCAGCATTTTATTATAAAATCTTATTGGATAACTCTTAGTGTATGAAACAAAAAATATCCCATGTATCAAACTGAGATGATCCAGACACATTTATTGTTTCTTCAATCACCACAATAGTTTCAGTTTGTGCTAAAATGTCTTAAGAAGCTGCTTTGAATGATAAGTTACGCTTTTACTGTGTTAAACTTGCATTAGATAAGACAATGTACCATTGAACACAGAAGGGATTACTGCTGAAAATGGGTCTCTGAACACCTCTGTAGATATTCTATTAAAAATCATTCATGATTTGTGATCAGTGTTAATATTAAGCATTTATATGATTATTTTGATAAAATGCTGTGATTCAATCTGAAAGCAAATTTGAGTCTATTTAGAAAACAAGACATTTCTAATTGACCTCAGACTTTTGAGCTGTAGTCTACATTGTAATTATAGTGTATGGTTATTGATTAGAGCAGATGATATGAGACTATCAGCAGAGACTGTTAAAAAGTTACGAGCTGTCTTGATGCAGAGAAAGTGGAGTTTGTCATCCTGGAGCTGCTGCCAAGATTGAATGATGGTCTGCCTCTGTGCTCAAGTTCAGACATAGGCTTTAAGCAACCATGAGTCACTGATAAGTGTGTTAGATTAATAAGCATGTATAAAGTGGACTTGTTAAACAGCTCTGATAGGAGAAAGTCAATGAGCACGCAATAAAGTGGACTTGTTAGGGACAGTTTATCATCAGCCTCGCTAAAGTTTAACTTCATTTGTATTTAAAGACAGACTTTAAAGAAAATTCTTATTTGAAACTGGTGATAAAATCCCGGTCAGATACAGTTACATACAAACATACAGTACACACTACTGCTCAAAGGTCTGAGGTCAGTTAGAAAAGTCCCTGATTGTAATAGAAAATTGGCTTTAATGTAACATCACATGAAGGTTATCAGTAATGTTTTCACAGCTTTAATCAAATCCTTCATCTTCCATAAGTTGTGATGGAAAAATGTCTGCAAGTGTGCAAGAGCCCAATTTTAGAGACAATCACTCCTGTGTTATTATGTTAATGGAAGTTTATCAGGTCAGATGACCAATAGATGATATTAGTAGTATAGTATTTTTTTTTTCAAACTTTAAAACACTGCACTGGTGTATTCCTAATCTGCTGTTTTCTGTGAATGTTAATAAATGTGGCTGTTTAATAACTCATGAAATTGAAGAAACGCCTTGTAAAACACTTGCCTCATCATTTAAACTGTGGTCCAGTGTAAGTGGGTAATCCGACCACTAGAGTGCACTGTTACCCTACTTAAAATCCAGGGTTCTCTCAAGTCGTTCAAATACAGCGCAGAAGGCAAAATGCTGCGGACTAAGCAATTAACCCCATCATTTAAAGGAAGTGAAACAGATTCTTGTTGAAAACTTAAAACAAATGTGTCTTTCAATGACAACATAGAGCTAGAGATAACCCTATTTGGAGACTTTTCAGAAAAATAAACAACATACAGGTGTGTGGTTGAGACAACTCATGTTTACAATGTTTTGTTATAGCGGAAAAATATAGTTTGCATTTGGCGTCCAAGCTCAGGTGGAGCACGTCATCTACTAATCGGAAGGTTGGTGGTTTGGTTACTGGCTGCTGCAGTCTTCAGGCCAAAGTAGCCATGGGAAACCCTATTGTTATTGGATGCCTTCATTGGACTGTGATAGAAACACCGAGGCATAGAAAAAAAATTGTTGCAAGTTGTATAAAGGGCTTTGTGTGCTTGAATTGAGTAGAAAAGTGCTATATACAAACCAGTCCATTTGTCTTTAATCGACCTCATTTTATGTTTCATGTTAACTTCGTGCATTTTGTCTGAATATCTCCCTGGAGCCTGCAGATTAACTGCCGTGGAGGAAGGGTTGAAACTGCAGGCAGAGATGCAGGGCAGCAGTGCACGGAGGAGAGTGAATGTAAATGTAAAGTGTGTCCGATGTGGTGCAGCTACATTTGCATGCGATCTATATAAAGTTGTATGTGCATGTGATTAAAAATGAACAAACCATAGAATTGAACTTTAAGGAAAACTGAGGAATATAATGAAATTTAATAGCTGATTCCACAATATTCAGAATGGACTTTTTTGAGAGGACTGGGCATCAGGTCAGTGCCAGCTCTGAGTGATAAACACGCTAACTTGCTGAGAAAAACTCAACATTCATGGCAGGTTTCTTGGCAGTCTTTGACAGACAAGAAGTAAGTTCACTCGGGCACACTTCACTTTTAAGAAGTAGTAAAACGTCCTAGTTGGTGGTGGGTGAGTGCACTGGATGGAGCAAAATCATTGGTTTTGTCTGTCTTGGTACATTTCTTATTTCATGCTGAAGTGCTTTTGAGGTTTTTCATTCTGAGGTTTTTACCGAGCAGGAAGTAGGCGTCTGCATCCAGTCAAGAGGTAGAATAGTTTCTATTCCTCCAGGTGGACTGCTCAACATAAAGATTCTCTACCTTAAAAGTACATTATGTGGTTACAGCCAACTTCCTTGTAAATGTTTCCTTCTTTACACCCCCAGCATACTTAGAGTAACTTTATTATCCACATGCCTTGGCGACCCAGTGGATATTGCTCTGCTTTGGTTTCCATTGCATCTTGATGAACTATCTGGAAGCTGCACACTAACGTTCTGTCTCTGTGTCAGTTCCAGCTTGGTGCCATTTGAGAAATTAAACACTTTTCACTAAATTTGAGAAACTAAAATTATGTAGCTGAAGTTAAATGCTGCTTTTGAAAAGCTTATTGCTCCTGCCCTCACTTTTACCTAAAATAGCACAGGATTTCTTGCGGTTTAGGGAGGTGTGCAGATGACAGCACCAGTCTTTTTTTTTTCTTAACTGAAAATGGGTAGATCTGATTCTAGAGCAGGGACCTTGGATCACTTTCTCACAATCTTTACATATTTTTAAATTTGTAATGTGTAGTTAGTGTATGTTCCTTTTGTGTGTTTTCATTATATTCACATAGAGATATTGTATATAGATACACTAAATATGTATAGAATATATTCTATTTCTGTACATTGTTTTTCCACCGTGACACCAAGTGAAACGACTGCGAGGGCTTGCCCCACCCTATCACGTGACCTATTGGGGATACACGAGGCCCCCTGAGGCCCCCTGAGTGGGTGTTGAAGGGAAGGGTTGTTTACAAACGGACAAATTTAAAGAAATCCACTTACCTTCTTTTTAAAGCTGTTGTAGCTAGCATGACCTGGAACCTTCTGCAGATATTTTGATGATTTAAAATTGGTCACTGGTCATTGTCGAATCTGCAGCTCACAGCTTAGCAGTGATTTAGCTTTTAATTTGTTCAGTTTTGACTCACTGTCACCGCTGCCATTTTAATCTGAATTTCCTATGAGTGCAGTTAAAACGGGAGTTTTTTGATAGAGACCCTCAGCCATAGTGGCACGATGGCACGGTGGTTTGCATCGTTACCTCACAGCAAAAAGGTCTTGAGTTCAATTCAGTCATCAGGCCGGGGTCTTTCTGCGTGGAGTTTGCATGTTCTCCCTGTTTTTGCGTGGGTTCTTTCCAGGTGCTCCAGCTTCCTCTCACACTTCAAAGACATGCAGTTAGTGGGGATAGGTTAATTGGAAACTCTAAATTGCCCATAGTTGTGAATGTGAGTGCGAATGGTTGTCCGTGTCTTTGTGTTAACCCTGTGACAGACTGGCGACCCATCCAGGGCGTACCCTGCCTCTAGCCCTAAGACAGCTGGAATAGGCTCGCGCGACCCTGAAAAAAGGATAAGTGGAAGAGAAGGGATATATGGACCCTCAACCATCTGTAGTTATGCTGCTATGGCATCTCCCCTCTTTTTACTTCCAGTTCATTTTACTAATATCATTAATGTTTGTCTACTCTCTTCTCCTCTTTCTTTTCTCACCACGTGATTACGATGCTGTACTGTTTTTACCTTACAATATAAAATGTCCTAAAATGACTGTTGTGTAAATTAAGTCAGCAGGGATTATTTCACTTTAATTAACTGAAAGTCTAATGAAGGTGTAAAGCATGTCTGCACCTTTTTAAATGACAGATGTGTGTCCTATAAGAAGAAGGCTAAAGATTTTATCTATCCTCATCCTCAGAAATGAAGTCCAGATCACTGGCATCTACTTTTTATTGTTTAGGGAGGATAGTGAATATTTCTTGCCTTTGAGTAGAGACAAAATCCTGACATGGTAATTCAAGGTCAGTCTTTAGTCTTGCCAAGAATCTAAAAGTATCTCACACAATGTTCAGCCTTCCTAGTATATTTTACATCATCATTTTACACTTTGTACTAGTAAAATGATTTCATATAACACAATGTGTTATTGTGTCTGCGTCTAAAGTTGCCGGTCTCCCTTAATCTGTGGAGCAAAACAAGATTACATAAAATCATTTGGAGTCTCAATCTGATCCTGGTTTGCATGATTCATATGAAAAGCGAAACTCACCACATCATTAAATGGCTTTTAACTTTGCTCACAGGGAAACACAATCGCTTGATTTTATGCAATCTTAGGACTGCATAAAATACCTACACAATTCCTCTCAATCTGATTTGAAGCAAGTAGAGATTGTTGCTTTGAATAAGATGATTTTGGTATTGGATTCTTTTTCATTAGAAATGCAGTAAAGAAAATGGACAAATGTGTTTGCTGATGTACATGGAAGGTAGCCATATTATTACAACTTGCAGTCATAAAAACACAAAAATAACTACAATTATCGTAATCTTTATTCTTTGAATACAACGCCACTTTCCTCGAAATGTAACCTATGGGAATTAAAGCTTAAAAACATGGTTTTAAGTAATTGTGTGGGCTGTGGGTTCGCTAGCTATTTATTTTTTTAAAACCTGGATGGTTTTAATTGCTTTTCTGAAGAACAGCCTCACTCCCACATCACAACATGTACCGAAAGAGAATGCGAGGCACGGATCTCGCCAGCAATAAATAACCTCTTCAGCCTGTTACAGGAAACCAGCAGCAAAAGAAAAAAAGAACATGAAGCTGACACACACTCGTACGCACACCCACACACTCTGCAACCTTTTCTTTTCTGCCCGTTTTTCCAGTCTTCCTCTGTTATTACTCTCCGTTGTCATTTGTCTTTTTTTTGTGTGTGTGTGTAATATCACAACGGAAATTTTTATCTCCCGAGTCCACTCACACAGCCTGGAACTCGATAGCATCTGTTAACAAAAACCAGTGAACAGCAGCTTTGGTGAAAATGCAGTTATGTGAGGAAGATTTTTGGATGTATCTGTGACAGCTATATAAATGCGTAGTGGTCCATGACAGCACTCAAGTTAAAAAGGAGAAT
>NW_005187475.1:2153794-2154465 GCF_000239375.1 Pundamilia nyererei | reverse complement strand
CTCTGTTTATTCCTCTCAGAAATAGGCGTCGCTGCCCCAGTCTCCACCTGATTCTCCTCTCCAGCAGTATTTACCTTGGCATCTCCTCCCATACATGAATTGTTAAGCTTTCACTGTGGCAGTTTACAGTACTTATACTGTATATAGTAAAGTGCATTTGTCTTATTTTTGCGTATATTTCTCTTGTTTTGTATATATTTTTCCTGTTTGCTATCTATTCTATTCTATTCTATTCTATTCTAACAATCTGAACATGGTATATTATTTTGGCTTATTTGTTACACTATTCTCATAATTCTGTATTTTTCATATTTTTTTCCCTACTATATCTCTAATTCACTTTTTCCTCCTGTCCCTTGTGTTCCTTGCTGTAACAAGTGAATTTCCCTAGTGTGAGATTAAACAAATCTGTCCGTGTCTGAAAAAAAAAAAGCCACATGTGGACATGATCCAGAAACATCGCTGTCTTCTGAGCTAAAGCTTATTTAGAAGGGACTGGAGAAAGTGGAAAACTATTTTCTGGTGAGACAAATTAAATTTTAAATTCTTTTTGGAAAACATTAATGCCACATTATCTGGATGTGAAAAAGAATCAAGCACCTAAGCATGCAGACTGCTTCTACAAACTTTTGTGAAAGATGTCTCACATTCTCGTTTGAAGGCAAATAAGC
>NW_005187475.1:2146861-2152127 GCF_000239375.1 Pundamilia nyererei | reverse complement strand
GAAACAACACATTAACAAGAGAATTCTGAGTAAAACCAAAGTTACTTTCCCTAGTAACTAGTTACTCTGAAAGTAACGAGTAACTTGAAGTAACTGAGTTACTTTTGATAGAAGTAACTGAGTTACTTTTGATAGAAGTAACTAGTAATGTAACTAAGTTACTAATTTAAAGTAACTTACCCAACACTGCATATAAGTGAATAATTTTGACAATATAGTGTATTTCAGCAAGACAATGCTACTGCAGCTACAGCCACATACTGCAGCTACAGTATTACAGCTGCATGTGCTGAACTGATCTGCCTCCAGTCCAGGCCTTTCACCAGCTGAAAAACTTATGATGTTTACAGATTGTTCAAAGAAAAGAGGCTGCTACACAGTGGTAAACACAGTGACCCTATCCCAACTTTTTCGAGATGTCACTGATTTCAAAGCAGCACTTTTCCTCCTTTAAATGCACCATTGTAAGTAGAATACCAATTTATGAGATCTGGAAATCATTGCATTCTGTTTTTACATTTCACGCAGCGTCACAATTTAATGAGGGGGATTTTGGGTTTGTATATTCAGTGGCTGGTTCACACAGTTGCTTGGCAAGTGAAAGGTCACTCGATTTCAGCTGGAGACTCAGTTCCCTTTAAGGTTGTGACAGGAAAAGTCCCTGGTGTAAAACTCCCAAAAAACATGCAGAATTCCCTTGTAACAAAGGAGTAACGGAAAGTGGCAGTATAGGGATCGATTATTCATGAATTCACTGAAGGAATGAATTATTGTTGTTCTTTTGGCATTTCAAAGAACAGACCACCAGGCTGTATGTTTTATCATCCAGACTTTCCCTCCTTAGTTTCTGTAATGACTTATGCAGACAGTCCCTTCTTTCAGTCTCCATAATCACCATCATCAATCATCATCAATCTGATGTATTGTGTTGTGCAAATCTTCCTGCAATTAATTCAGCCTCCAGATTACACATTGTAATGCAACAAATATTATTTGGTCATTAAGCACAATAATTCTAATCAAAACAATGTAAAACAATGGTTAAAAAATGTCCTGCTATTTGATTAAGTCAGCTGAATAGACAGCAAACAAGACAGAGAATGTAAATGGAATAAAGCAAAATAGATTTGAAAAAGTGTAGATGTACTTATAAAGATGATTAAAGTTCCCCTGATATATTTGAGGTAAAAAGTGTGATCAGTGTCTCTCAGTGACAAGAACAGTGAGAGAGATCCCGGCTCAAGTTTCAACCAGTAATAACAGACCTTTATTTTAGAAAATTGAAGATATTATAAAATAAATCAACCAATATCCATCTGTGCCTTCTTCAGTGTTGTAAACCCTAAAGGCTATTTTTTGTCATCATTTGGTCATAATCTTTCCTTTTTCTTTTTTGCTGATACCCAGTGTGTGAAGCCAGCTGCCAGAAATGCCCAGCAGTGCACTCAGTGTCACCTCATGTGCCAGGTTGCCACAATAAGAGCAACAACTTCCCACTCTCACTTCTATAAAGCTGCCAGCATGTGATACATGCCCTGTCCCATGGCTTCAGAGGTCAACGTGAACCTCTAACCTTGACAAGACCCTGCCAGCCTGGAGGTCGGGCAGTTTTGATTCCTTGTTTTGGTGTTAAACATCTGGGAATATGTTGATTGACTTTTTTATTTTATGAAGCATTTTATTTATTTATTTTTAAACTCAACATTGAGATGCTGTCAGGCCTTTAATGTTTAGTTTACAGAGAGGTCTTTAATTACATGTAGGGGCATGTGACCCGAGTACATCTTTGGAAGCTGCAGTGTCATGTACAAGCTAGTTTTATAAGTTTATGTAACATCTTGGCCATAAACAGACCCAGGGGCCAGCTGTGAACTAGAGGGCAGATCTTTGGGGTTGTGAGTTTTGAAGGCAGCATAACCCTGTGTGTTCCTCTTACTGATGCATCCATCTCTCCCAGGGCAGAGTGGACTTCTCCTTTCTCTGTGCCAGCTGTTTCCGGACAAAAATGCAATCTTAAAAAACAAAGAAAAAACTGTCCTCCCACCATTATTTTACACATGAACATGCTATTTATACACAGTCTTAGAACTCACACACAAATATTCATATTATTAATTAAAAGAGAATTTAAAAAAGAATCAGTTTCTCATTTAAAGTAGAAATAACTGCCAGAATCTAATATAGGAATAATACAAATAAGCATGCAAATGTTATATGAACAACTCCTCTTTGACTTTCCCGTTTAAAAATTTTTGATTTTCTCTGTCATCTCATTTAAACAACCCGATGCAAGCAATAGCATAACTAAGCAATAGGCCCAAGGCTGGGCAGCAGCTGTGGTTAAAACAAGTGTTGAATGAATGGTAAATACCAAGTAAACGTCTCTTTTGTTCCACCCAGGCACTCTCACCTCCTACTTCTGCAGATTTTGTGGCTCCGTAAAAACATCACATCATCCAAAGTCCTCGTTACTTGTCGGGAGATAGTAGGACCGATGGTTGAACTACAGTTTGCGTAGTCGACTGCATATTTGTGTAATAAAGACATTCACACAGTTCTGTTGACCTTTAAACTCCAAGTTTAGGCTGAGAAAAAAAGGCATTGTTTTTATTTTTCATATTGTTGCTTCTTTACTGTAAATTAAGCCTATTTGATTTAAAAAAAATCTTATTCATGACAGTTTTGCCTCTTTTTAAAAATTCATTTGAAGGTTTGGTCTCAGGGCTATTCTGGATTGTTGGCACACTTGGAAAAATATGTCTCTGTATTGTTTTTAACTTATTCATCCAAGTAAAATTTAATTTGCATATGTTTACTATGTAAATGGTCATATACATAAATATTAGGGTTGTTTAAATTTTTTTTGGTCAATGCAAGGCTTGTAAAAGAACTGAGGGACTTTTTTCTGGAATGTAAATGTTTTATGTTTTGCTTTGTATTTTTTTTTAAACTAGCTTTATGCTTTATGCTTTCAGCATTTGTTTTTTTCTTAAAAGACACTCCGTTGACTTGGGAACTAATGCTATATTCTGGTATGGCTCATCCATTGTATTCCTTTGGTTTTGCCTTTGATGTTCTCTTAAAAGTGCTTCCTCAGGATTCGAGGATGCTGGTTGTTATATCTTTATGATACAAAGGGTACTTGCTGCAAGTGGTTAAGGACACTTGACCCCTAGACTTCTTGGATCAGTGAAGTAGCTCATTCAGATTCATGTTTGTCACTTGGGTTGCACATCTGTGTGTCTCGCTTTCTCTCTCACTCCTTCTCTTTGGATTTGTTTGGACATGTATGACTTTATTTCATGGTTTACTTACACAGAACATGTCCACCAGTGGGCAGATTGCTGATAAACTGCACATACAATATTTGTATTCTTAAATAAAATGTAGTTTTCATATAAATTATGTCTCCACAGTTTGTTCTTAGCCGTGAAAAATTCTTATACTCCGTGTCAGGTTTGGAGTTGGTAGCTCTGTATATGGAGATATCTGTGTTCGATGGACAACTGTTTTGGTACTGGAAGCTTTCTGGTTTACTTTTGCAGTCAGACTGTGCTCCAAGTAGAATTGACCCATGATGTTTGAGCAAACTTTCAGCATGTGTAAACAGCCAAAATGGAAGTCCCGAAAAAACTGCCCACTGCACCCAGAATCTATTCAGTTTACCAACTAATTGATTTCCAGATGAAATAGTCTCAGACCGTGCAGAAAAAAAGTTAGTCATGTGCCTTTAGTGGTAACTGAGGGTTAAAAGCTCAATTTTGAGGGCAAATTGCTCCTTCAGATCCCAATGAACCAAATTACGTCGTCTTGCACAATTTGCACCTTGTAACCCACGGTGCACTCAGATTTGGTCAGACTGTAAAGACTGTAGTCCATTACCTGGTAATGTCAAATGAGCTTCTGAACCACTGATAGAGTGCACAGCCACAAAATGTAATTACCAAAATTGGATTTTGAGAGGTGCGAAATGGGCGCATCATAATTCTGAATGATTATCCCGGCAGGTGTGGTGGTGGTCGATGACTGAGAAAAGGTTTTATTTTTTTTAACCTTCAGAGAAAATTGCAAGAGTGATAATGCTCTTTTAGAAACACATACTCTGCCCCTCAGATTTTTGGAAGAGCACGTGCAGATGGAGGAACGAAAAAAGTATTTCAGGTACAAGAACTGCATTTTTATAATCGTAGCAGAGCGCCTTTTCTTACGTCATTTTTTCTGTATTGCCTGATCACTAGAACTGATGAACTTACTAGAACCATACTATGAAGAGTTTTAGGTACCTTTACACGGCTATCCAACCTTTGCTTTATCTCCATACAGGCATTGTAATGTCATGGACACAGTAGCGGTTTTAGATACGGGCGACACGGGCGGTTGCCCGGGGCGGCATCGTGGTGGGGGGCGGCATCACGGGCCTCGGCAAAAAGAAAATGCTCGTAATCCCGTGAGAACACCGGACTCCCGGCAAATCGTTTTCAAACCCACCGCTGTCTTTCGCTACTCAGGTTAAACATATAAGTCACTTAGATAACTTACAAATGTTATTGTTTGGCTTTTTTTTAGTATTTTATTTGTTCCTGAGTAAATCGGTTTGGCTGAGATTAAAGTTATAGTTTTTACACAGCTGAATAAACGTCAAGCAGACAGCTGATTATCAGAAGTGTGAGATGCTCGAGAATATACTCCGGTGTCCCGTTATATTTTAGATAGCAAGGAGTTTATTAAACTTTACATCCAATGGATGCATGATCTGATTAGTCGACTAATCGCAAAAATAATCGGTGACTAGTCGACCATCAAAATAATCGTTTGTGGCAGCCCTACACCAGACATTATAATACAGACTTATAATTTGCACCAATGTTTTTTCGAAATTCTGTACACGAAAAGTGAGCGCGAGAGCCCTCGGTGCGCCTGCTCGCTGCTAAAGTCAAAGTAAACTTTGTCATCTCCGCTACATACAGTCCAGTATATAGAGAGATGAGACGACGAGGCTCCAGTTACAGCAGTGCAAGTAAACAAACAATATATATAAGAAGAGTAAGAAAATAAATTACACTTTAGGACTCGGGGTAAAGGGATCAATAACAATTTAAAATTTACAGTTTGATGATTTAAGGGGAGGGGGGCCTGCTTCTTCCAAATAGAGCACATTTCATTTATAATGTTGTAAATCCAAGCCCATTATGTATTCATGATTTGAATCCTGGGTTGTGTGAAATCTCAGAAATGCACCCTAGACAAAGTGAATCTGTGAACTAAG
>NW_005187475.1:2135863-2146591 GCF_000239375.1 Pundamilia nyererei | reverse complement strand
AAAAAAAAAATAGCAACAGTAACAGACTAAACTCCAAACAATACATTATGTTACAGATTTTAATATTAATTAGTCATTGTCAATTGTTGATTTGTCAGTGAGCCCTGATCTTAACATCTCTGCGTTGGCCCGTCACTGCAAGAAGAGGCAAAATAAATTGAGACATAAATCCACAGAAGAACTGGCAAGTTCCCTGCGATCCTGGAACAGCCTATTTCCCAAATACCTCGAAAATCTGCACGAAAGTGTACAGAGAGGAACTCGCACTCTTGTGCTGGTAAAACAAAAACTAAGATCTTTTCTGAAAGCCACTTGTGCTTTTGCAGCCATTGCAGGCTACTCTTACATTAACAGAATAAGTGGGATGGTAGATGCAGTAAACTATAGTTGTCTGTTTGTTATTGATATCCTGAGTAACTGGAAGTAAATTGTGGAGTTTGGACAACAAATGATCATTTATAACCTTTACACCAATAGAGCCAACTAATGTACAGTCATCTGAAAAAGAAAACTCTCACCATCCTGTGCCAACTAACTACACCCTTACTACTTTCATATGTAATAGGAGGTTATTTTTGTAGCCAGGTGCTGCTAATAAAAAGCTCTCGATTAACTGATCAGCAAGTGCAAACACCTCTATAAAAGCCAAAGTTTGGGCAATTTTTTGGTCTCAACCATTCAGGCCTCAGTTACCATGTTAAATGTTGAAGTTCAGAATAGTTCAGCTAGACTGAAGACTGAACAAAAATGGCTTGTTTGGAAGAGTTGCCAAAGAAAGCCTCTTCTTTCTAAAAATAACATGGCGGCATGGCTCATGTTTGCAAAGCTGAATCTGAATATATCACAAGACTTCTGGAGCAATGCCCTTTAGGTAAGTGAGACCAAAGTAGTTATGCTTTGCCATAATTCAAATGCAGCATGTCATTAAAAGCACCTCATGCTAACTGCCACAGACAGTAGTGGAGGGGTGACGATTTGGGCTTGCTTCGTAGCCACCATGAAGTCCTCCACATACCAAATACCTCAAGGTTCCTGATACGAATCAGAAAAGTCATACAGAAAGCAATTACATCAAGTTGTTGCTGCTAATGTTGGTAATAAAAGCTATTAAATCAGCGGGTTAAAAAGACGTTTTCATTGAGTCTGTGCTGTCCTGTGAAAAAAAGTCCTGCAAAACCTATTTATTACAACAATAGCTGCCATTTGAAAACAAATACCAACATTTATTAGGAAAAAGCATTTCTTATACTGCCAGTCGTTATACACAAGATTTGAAAAAAAGCCCAACTACTAAATAATACTTTCTAAAAATATAAAATTGCTCAGGAGGTCAAGAGATATATGAAAAAACAAACAAACCTGAAGGTTAAGAAAAATCCACACAAAGCCAGACAAATATCCTACAACGTGTAATGTTCAGTACACATAAACAAATATTACATTTCTCAATGTAAAATATTATACCTCAGATTTAGTTAATATTCTGTCATTCATTTGACTTCATTTTATGGGAATATTTCTATTGTCTTATCCACTAACGCCAACTAAATCTTTTGCTACTGCATGATTTCTCTTGAAACAATGAATTGTGCACAGCATTGTTTGTTTTCTTTCTTTCACCCCTGGCTGCAGATTCATAAGCAATTTCCTTTCTGAACTGTCTAATGGTCTAATGAGCTCAGAACTAACTGCACTGAGAGTGCAGGCATCTAACACAGAACTAGCTGAGAAGTGTGTGAGCCCAAATATGCTCTGATGGATAACACATGCACTGACACTAGTCAGTGTTGCAGGGGAACAACACCATAAACAGGCACTTAATGAATGAAGAATTAATGCGTGTCTCCCATTTCTCCTCAGAGCTGACCTAAAGTAGATAACAGCCTCTGGCAGGAATAGTCTCAGTAGATCAGAATGCAGCACAGCTAAAAGACATAAAGACTTTTTTTTTTCAGCTGCAACAAATTTAAGCTTTCAGGAACTGAATATAACATGAGAGAAATGTTGGGAATTAACAAGCGATCTGTGAATAATTACATTTAATTAGATCCAGAAAGAATTTAAGGTTGCAATCAGTTACAATATGATCCCAGTATGAATATAAATCAATCAATCTATCTATCTATCTATCTATCTATCTATCTATCTATCTATCTATCTATCTATGTATAAAAATAAAAGCATAAAACCCTATACAATATGTTAGCTCTGTGCCTATACTGATAAAAACCCACAAACATATATTTTTTAAGAATCTTAAGATATTTTTTAATTTAGTTTTTGTAGATTTAGTTTTTGGTTTAAGCTCTACTGCATGGTTAAAACTGACTAGATTTAAAACCAGTTACATTCACTTTCACTGGTTGATGGTAAAAACAATAACCACTTAAGGTGTGGTTTATTTTGACGTCTCTGTGTGTTTCCCTGGGCAGTGCCAAGTTTACGCCATGAAATTAAAAACTAAAGGAAATGGGATTTCCTTCATAATAAAAGCATAAAAGTCTTTAAAAATAATATTCTTTATAAAGGTGATCCGGAAAAAATAAAAGTAGCAGCTAATGGCCAGATTGATCAATATACTGTTTTTCTATCATTTTTGCACTCCGTCTATAAAATATGAGACACGCAACGTGCAAGTATTTTTAAAGTTTTTGCTACTGCTTTGTTGTTGAACACTGTTCAAGCAGCACAAAACTGTAAACGTGTCAGTCGTGCAGTGTTAAATACTAGAGTCAATAAAAATTTACATAAATATATAATTCACTGAAGTTAAGAAGGCAAATGTGGGAAAATTTACATTTATTCTTTTTATATGATTGATTCCAAATCTTCAACCTGTATAATTAGTGTGTCTGTATTTATTAGGTTACAAAGAGTCAAATGCGAGACTACCATTCAGCCAGGTGTCTCTTACATTGTCCAGTACAAACGTGTTCTTTGCTTCAGCTTTTATTCAATTGTTACTCGGTCACCCAAATGGCACATTGCTTCAGGGCTGAAAATAAAGTCACTTTCAGTATTTCAGTACTCTTTCTTTTTGTATTGCTCATTCATGGTGGACCTTGAGAACCATTCATATAGCAGTGACACTATTCAAAACCAAATGTTTGGACTCATTATATGCAATGGGAGAATAAAGCAATTAGAGACATACTGCAGTGTAACCGAGTGCACAACAATTCTAACCAAACAAACAGCAAACTTGACATTTCTTTTCATATCAAAAGACATCCAGCAGTTATTAACTACTACTGTGTGAATGTGTGTGTGAATGGGTGGATGACTGAATATGTAAAGCGCTTTGGGGTCCTTAGGGACTAGTAAAAGCGCTATATAAATACAGGCCATTTACCATTTTACCATTTACTACAAATATATAATAAGTCATTTTCCACAGTTTGTTTTTCAGTTTTTACTTCATAGTGGTTATCTCTTTATTTTGAAGGCGCCAGCCGGAACTTCCGCACCTAACTCGCTGTCGCTTGCAGTCATTTCCCTGAACGCTGCTGGTCGTTAGCCTCTGAGCTGAAAGCCGCGGTTCATATCAGCGCAACAGGGCTGTCTGTGAACTCGGAGCTTGGACTTTAAGCGGTTCGTGACAGCCCTATTTAATACTTGACTTTACACTTTTACCCACGCATGACGCCACGAGGGGACTCGGTGGGGTCGGCCTGAAAACTTTCCCCTGCCATTGGTGTTTCTGAAGGAACAGGTAATACTATTTTTCACGCGTTTACATACGTTTTGAAGCAGAGGACGCTCACAGACTCCCCGCTGTCCCTCAGATTTATTGTTGCGGGGTCAAATATCAATGCAACAAGGCCCGCACCTGTAGTAGAAAGCGCATAAAATACAGATAACATAGATAACAGGAGGTCAGAATAAACTCCAGCAAGAAATCACTACATAGGCTTTTAAGGGCTTTAGCTGACCAGTGTATTTTAAAAATAACCATTCATAGATCTTAACTGGATGTAATCGATCTTTGAAAAGCTTCTTTAAAAGTTTAAGGTCGTATGGATATGATTTAACTGCAAGGAGGCTATTAATACGCAAACTATCTTACTAGTTCCTTTATCGTTTAAGGTCTGTTAGCCTCCAGTGTATTCTTGGATCATTAGGGCTGTAGGGTCTCTCGTTTCTGTATTTTGCGTGCACTTTTGTGGAGAATCAGTGTTTTCCATTTCAACAAGTCTAATGTGAACACAAGGCCACTTCAAAAAGCACTTATCACTGTGTAAACAAGAGGCTGCTATCGGCCAGCTGTCTGCTCTGCTAGGGTCAAGCTCACAGGAAGAATTTCCTTTCCTTTGTGCATATCATACAAGATATGTAGTTATTTCCAGGGTCGTCTATTTAAACAGTTAGCTCTGGTGCTAATAGGTCAGTTATACTTATCTGGTCCATGGCACAGCAGGTAAGAAGTGAAGCTTAAGATTGTGTGATCTTATTTTTACAGATGGTTTGGTGTCATTTTTCTTCCCTTAAGCTTTTTTAAAACTCATTTATTTTAGCTTTGGTCTGGCAAATATAACAAGCTTTTATCCCTCTTTTAATTTTGACAGCTGAATAGCTTTACTTTGACTCCAGCCTGGGTGAGGAAAATGAGGAAATTTTACTTCAGCACACAATTTCAGATAATATGATAATAAGTGCAGTCATTAGTTGTGGCCCTGACTTGTCTCAAGATGTAGACTATTAAATATTAGCAATTAAATTAATATGAGGCCAGTGTGCACTGACTCGACCTAGAGAGAAGTGGTGTTTTATTATCGACTTTTTGAGTTACAGAAGTTGTTCAGGGGAGGTGATCAGAGCTCTCCTCTCACACTTTGTGAGACTTTTCTTTGAAGAAACAACACTTATTTGCAATGATGATCACTTCTACGGCAGGGATTAACATGCCAGATTTATATAAGTAGAGATCTGTGACCACAGGAACAACTCTAGTCTTGTTTGTCCTTCGATTCTAATTGTTGTTATTCTGTTTCTGTCATGATTGATTGTGCATCCTGTATCACCTGTAGCCATGATTTAAATGTCTCTGAGGTACTCCATGTTCCTTGTGTCTGAATAGAGCTATACAAACAAATGTGACTGTTTTTGCTGTTTAGCATGAGTGAAGCGTTAGTTAAAATTAAGGATGCATCAGTTGTGAATTCCTGGGTGGAATACTGATGTTTAAAACAGCAATTTGATAGATAACTGAAGCAGAACAATACCTTTTTTTCCTGTCTATTTTTCCCTTGAATATTAACGTTTTGTGCCAGGAAAACAAATCAGCATAAACAGAGAAGTACTGACCACTAACACAGGTAGATGACGTCTTATTTGTGGAAATGCTTATTTCAGTCAGTAATGCTATTATCTGCTCATACAATTGTCTTAATGCCTAATAATTAGAGAACAGATTAGTATTTCCTATTTCCATTTCATTACGGACCCTAAAATGCCAATAGGAAATAACAATACAGCTAATACCGACTATTACAATGCAGTTCCTTCAAATTAGTTGAAGGAAATAACTACAGCCACTCAGGAAATGTATCACTTATTACTTCTATTGGAACAGATCTTCAGGTATATTTCTACTTTTTTGTTGTTGATCTATCTGGAATTGTCAGGCAGGTGAAGTTAGTACTGCTTTTGTCTTGGCTTACACTAAATTCAGAAGTCTCCCTTTGTATCTATTAAATCCATCTTGAATAATTGCTGATTATGTTGTACAAATAAGCCTGGAAGATTCAAATGTATTGCATTCTGGATCAATTTAAAGTGTACAGGGAGACTAAGTAATTGAGTTAATTAATGTTTAACTGAGCAAGTGGTGCAAAGAAGCCTCAAATGATGCATTCTAATTGTTGCCGACTGAAGTGTTTCATTTTCTTCTAAAAGGTATTTGCATATCGTCTGAGACAGAACACTTCCCTGGTGCATTTCAGTGAAATATTTTGCACGTTCTCTGGCACTATCCTACACCAACATCCCCACGTATTTGCCGTGTGCAGTAAGGCAGGACTGTTTTTGCAAAAAGGCCATTTTTTCCTGATTTTTAGGGAGGCTGTAAGGTTTTAGGATAAGGGAACGACATGGCCTTGAGATTTTGTTTATTCTGACAAATAATTGGGAACAGATAGTGTTGTTGCTAGTTTAGATTGATTTGACTTTTTTAACGCACGTGTATTTCTATGAGGATTTATAACTATGTAATCTTGAGTCATGTGGGGAAAAAGTACACCTTCTGTCTGTAACTGTAACGTTTTATGTGCAAGAATATAATAAAAATAATCTCGTCCTCAGCAAAAGACGGGTAAATCCGTCTCAGCTGTACAACAACACATGACATACTACACAGTGTCTTTTTTTTTATGATACAAAAATTAAGCCAGAATACAAGTAGTAAGTAGCAGCCAGATGCACTTGATTCAAATGCCCGGGATTACCTGATCAACAAGCAGGGCAGGCGTAAGCACCTCCTATAAAAGCAAAACTTTTGGCAGTTTGCTGGTCTGGATTTTTCAGGTGTGCATTAGAACAACGCCAAACAGGAAAGACAACAGCCATGAGCCTGAAGAAACAACTGTTGCTGCCCATCAATCTGGAAAGGGTTACTCTAGATGCCAGATAGCATGCTAAATGTCAAAATTCATGACTGAACACGCTGAAAAGATTGAACAGGTATGGCCTGCCAGTAAATGTTGACAGGAAAAAGCCTCTTACCTTTCTGAATAACAGCACAACTTAGGTTTGCTAAGTTGCATCTGAACAAACCACAATACTTGTAGAGAAAGTGGAGATGTTTGGCTATAATTCACCGCACCACGGTTGGAGAAAATGAAACACGGCATGTAAGCAGAAAATCCTCGTACCAGTCTCAAGTATGGTATTGGATGGGTGATGATTTGGGCTTGAAAGAAGGTATGCTTTCTTTTCCACATGATGCATAGTCTCTGAGGTTTCTGTCTGTATAATCCACCACACGACATCATTTTTGGTGAGATATCCTTAGCTCTCCTAATGCACTGCAAATGAAAAATATTTATATTCTTTATATTAATCTTTTATTTATCAAGGCGAAAGAGAGACCTGACCAAGAGGGCCAGCATTCATACTTTAATTGTTTTTGTTGTAAAAATAGAGAAAAGAAGTAGAATAAGTTCCAAACTAGTCAAGATTAGTAGTGCAGCGGTAACCGCTCCCTCGGTCACTCACTATGGGTGCTGTGGAATTATTTGGTTAAGATGCCTTTAGATTAAAACAACATCCATTGCTTAATAAATACTTGCTTCAGTTGGACACAAGTGCTTTTCTCTGACATTTAGAGGACTAAAGCAAACAGCACCCCATCAAATTGGTTTTTAAACCCACAAAGACATGAAAGTGAGGTTTTAGAGATGGCCATAAATCTGCTTCATCATTCAACAAAGATCTTTAAAATTTGAAACCCTTTGTTTTCACGATGCAACAGGTTTTTGTCCTGGCGTCACTGTCACTTTGTAACAGAATTAGCTGGAGATGCAGAAATGGTAATAAGAATCCTTTAGTAAGATTTCCCAACTGCTTGACTTGAAATTTAAAGCCTTATAACCATGTGAGCCGATAGTAGGGGCAGCAAGATGCGCAGGAGCTTTTCTCCCACAATAAGTTGCCAGCTTCTAGAGAGTGTAACAGTGAGGAAGTCTGAAGGCAAGGTCAAAGCTTCAAAGGAAACAAAAACTCTTCCACATCTGCTTTTAGCCAGGATTGGTAATTAAAGAAGAAAAACCTTGCCGCAATCTCTTTTAATGTGACTCATCTGTTTTGGGAGGAACATTCACCATCTACAGACACAAGGTCACAAGAATCACTGTGAGACTAGTTGAAGAAGACAACTAGTCCTCCTTCTCCTGCTCTGTTCTTCTTTAATGCTTTCACCAGCACACGTTCCTCAAATTACAGGTAATCAGATGCCGACTCGTTATTGATTTATAGGTTTTTGTGATCCATTGATCTACTTTTAATCATATATCATTCCCCAAGTATTAAGGAGAAACCGATGAGCTGGCAACTAGTCCTCCTTCTCCTGCTCTGTTCTTCTTTAATGCTTTCACCAGCACACGTTCCTCAAATTACAGGTAATCAGATGCCGACTCGTTATTGATTTATAGGTTTTTGTGATCCATTGATCTACTTTTAATCATATATCATTCCCCAAGTATTAACGAGAAACCGATGAGCTGGCAACCAGTGCATTTAAACCTCAGAAATTGGCTCATAGGCTTTGATTTTCAGTCATTCAGGAAAGGAAAGGATTATAAACCCATAGAAGAATCAATTATCTGTCATCAGCTAAGGAGTGGATCATTTATCAAACCAGATATGTTTATAAAAAACCATTCAGTTCGTTGTGTGTCGAGGCTAATTTGGGAGCAAGTGTTTGCCTTAGTTATTGTAAAAATCTCCAAATACACTCCAAGTACATGTGGCACATTTTTGCATTTAGTATAGGGCTGCTCGATTATGGCAAAAATGATAAGCACGATTATTTTCACTGAAATTGAGATCTCGATTATTTGACGATATTTATTTAACCCTTTAAGACCTACTATAGAACCAAGTCCGCCAGAGCTTATATTATTTTTTTACATGTTGTAGTGCCATTTGTGGGAGCATTTCAAGTTGCTATACAACTGTTATAGCCCATATTTTAATAATATGTATGCATTAAGTCCATAGTAACTACATTAATTGCAAAAAAGTGCAATAAACTACAAAAAAATTGAAAATCATTTTTGGTTTTTTAACATATATTTCTACTTGGAGAAATTTAAGAGGTTTATCCCTCAAAACTTTAAATACAAAAACGTTGCAAAAAATAGTTTACAACAACAGGAAATTTATTTTGAGTGTCTTCATAGTTTTATTTTGGAGATACACCAATTTTTATATACTGCAGGAAAAACGAAAAAACAATCCTATGATGCAAATTTGCAAAGAAAACAGCAGGTGCATCAAAATAAACTATTTCCAGCAGTGCAATTCGAGTTCTAAGCATCCCAGAAACTATTCAGAAAGGTCAAACATGACCAGTATAGGCTTTTAAGGCCTACAAGTAAAAAAAAACTACATTCCGCGAAAATGACGTCACTTCCGGTTTCGGCCAGGAAATGGCGGACATGCGATAGTTCGCGCTGACCTCTGTTTCACTGTGGGAAGTGTTACGAACAGCTGATCGGATCGGCAAAGCGTGTTTCTGGTTTTGTGTTTTGCTGTTTTGTTCCTGCAAGAGCTTTTTATGCAATTTTTGCAAAGCTATATGTGGAAGGAAACCGTGACCCAGGACAAGCTGATGGCATAAGATGTAAGTACAACTCCTCCGGTTTCATATGCAAAACAAATTATTGCGCTAGCTTACACGGTTCAGGTTCTACAGGGATTTAAAAATAGTTACACAAAGCGGAGCATGCTGCTCTGACCGGCTTTAAAGGGTTAACAATGACTTTAAAAAATAATATAAAATAGTGTGCAACACCACTGAAGTTTTTTTTACCTCTCTTTTCAACCAACGGCAGTCACTCTCCAAGTAACTTCTGCTTAGCTTTCCGAGCTTCCCTCGGGTCCTCTTAATCAGCGGTCTCCAACCTTTTTTGCGCCACGGACCGGTTTATGCCCGACAATATTTTCACGGACCGGCCTTTAAGGTGTCGCGGATAAATGAGGGAGGGGCTAATAATCGGCTCAGTCATTTTTAATGATCGTTGAAAGCCCAGATCGTAATCGTGATTAAAATTCGATTAATTGAGCAGCCCTAATTTAGTATTTATGAAAATGCAAATTGGTTTTAAGGCAAATTCACCTTCGAATCCGTTGCAGTAACTGATGTTTTTTGGACACCCAAGGGCAGCGAAAACAAGCTGTGGGAACAACAAATATACTGATATGTTCTGTTAAACAGTTGCTTATTTACACGTTCTCTGCAGAAGGAAAAAGTTTAGCATTTATTTGAGCAACATGATTTTATCTTTTGTCTGTTTTTGTTGTTTAGTTTTGCTTTTGGTCTTTGCTCTATTCATCATACATTGTAATTTATCTGTTTGTTTGGAGCCAACTGAACAGATGCCTCAAAATCCACTCGGAGCAAGTACTGAGCTGAATCACTTGGGATTGCAAAATCTAGTCCTATTAAGTAATCTTCCTGTTTTAAAAAATAGAATAGAATAGAATTCAACTTTATTGTCATTGCACATGTCACAGGTACAAGGCAACGAAATGCAGTTTGCATCTATCCAGAAGTGCTTCAGCCACGATATAGATATATTACAATATATATTAGCAATAATATAGATATGTGAGTATATTACAGAAATAGGTCTATTATGGTATGTTATATTCCTCTCACCACTACTGTTCTCCCTCTACACTAACGACTGCACCTCCAAGAACTCGGCTGTCACACTCCTAAAGTTTGCAGATGACACCACTGTCATTGGCCTCATTCAAGATGGTGATGAGTCTGCATACCGGCAGGAAGTTGAGCGGCTGGTACTCTGGTGCAGTCAGCACAATCTGGAGCTGAACACTCTTAAGTCTGTAGAGATGACAGTGGACTTCAGGAGACATCCCTCAACTCTCCTCCCCCTCACCATATCAGACAGCCCTGTGTCAACTGTGAAGACCTTCAAGTTCCTGGGTACAACCATCTCCCAGGACCTGAAGTGGGAGACCAACATCAACTCCATCCTCAAAAAG
>NW_005187475.1:2115658-2133563 GCF_000239375.1 Pundamilia nyererei | reverse complement strand
GATGGGTGGATGTGGGTCAGCATTCCTCCTGTAGTCCACGATGAGCTCCTTGGTCTTCTCGGTATTAAGCAGCAGGTTGTTTCTGTCGCACCACTCAGCCAGACGATCCACCTCCTCCCTGTACCTCATCGTTGTCGTTGATGAGGCCAATCACCGTGGTGTTGTTGTTGTTGTCCTGGTGTGAGAGGACAGAGTGCAGTGCGATGGAGACTGCATCCTCTGTGCTCCTGTTCTGGCAGTATGCGAATCGGTGGGGGTCCAGAGTGTGTGTGTGTGTGTGTGTGTGTGTGGGGGGGGCAGGATTTGAAGTGTTATGTACCTAAAGGCTAAAAGACCCCTGTATTTATAACAAATTTTGGCTTTTCAAACTAGAAAATAAAAAATTCAGATGAACCATTAAACAGGTGCTAAACCATATCAGAGCAAACCAGAGCCATCCCCAGTCGGCTTCTTCCATACCTCATAAAACATCCTTGGACTTTGACTTTGAAATAAAAGAATTTTATCCACTGACCTCAGTAAAGTTATGTACTGTGTGAATTTTACCTGCTATTTAGGTCAAAAGAGAAAAAATAGTTGCACATTCACATAAAAAAATGAGGCAGGAAGAGCTGAGTGAACAACAGCTCAAACACCGCAGGACTCCAATTTATCGCACGCTGAAAGCTTTAAATTTTGAGCACAACTGTTTCACAAGAGAATAACACACTGCTCTGTGCATTGTCTGAAACCGAGAACTTTTCCACAGTGAAAATTTCTAATGCTGATGATTATTCAATTAATCAACAGAAACTGGAAACAGTTTTTACGATCCTTTCTTTTAGTGAGTTTTTAAAATCAGAAATCCAGGTTTGAGCTTTATAAATGTGAGGATTTTATGTTTTTTGTACCGCATAACTAGGTCCATAACCCGTCTTTAGATGTTTTCCCACTTGTTTATAGTCATCAAAATAATAGATTATCTGGAAAATAATTTTAACAAATCAAACCAAAATTGGATGAATCTCTCAACTGCTGGGTGTTTTTCATGTAAATTGTTCATCCTTCAGTGGCCTGTAATGTGTCACATGTCTTTAGGGCATCATCGGAAAAGTTTGTTTGCAAAACTTCCACAGTAGAGGTCATAACTCTCATGCTTCGTAATAAATCCTTGAGGTCACTGATGAAAATATTATTTTGTGTTTCCCTGCCTTCATTTTTCATTATGTTTTCACATCTGTAAGAACGGCATTTGCAGGCATGGTTGAATTTCATGTCATAAAAAGGAGAATTCACCTTGGTTTCTTTCAAACTGTCCCAAATATTTAATTGGCACTTATGACAGTTGAAGCTCTGAGTCCATTTACTGCCGTTTCTTTAGCAGTGCTCATTTTACTTGTAGCAGAAGCCTCCAACTACTCCTACGGGTTATCGAGTTTGTTACTCTTCTCTGATATTTACTGAGATTAATTCAGGCGTTTTTCCTGGATAAGTAATGACTTACAGGTGTGGGCTTTATGCCACAAAGGTAGAGACACTGTGTACCAGCGACTGAAGACAGACTCCTGCCATTCAGGAATGATTAACTGCTGGATTTGATTCATCAGATGTGGTAAGAGTAAACCAACGTGTCCTTGGGCTGCACTGTGGTGCGTTACTGTGCACTCGCACTGCATTTATTGATCTTTCAGGTGTTTCTGTCCACAGGGCATCATAAATCACAATTTCTTTTTCCTCTCACCATTTTTGGTAGATACTGCAGGTGTTTTGAAGAAGCAAGTGAAATTGTAGCGTCTACTGATCGTTAGAGCTGACATTTTTATATTTTTTCATCGTTCTGATGGTCACTGTAGTGGCTATATTAATTTCTTAAAGTTCTTTCTTTCTCTTATATGTAATATAACCACACTACTGACGGACAAGCGCCTGTTTTTATGCGTTGTCGTTAGTAACAGCGACGGTAACACCTTCGTGTGTGGCTTGTTTATGTTCCACATACACCTTTCACAATAAAGCTCAAGATCCTGTTGAGACTTTTCAAAATAAACTGAATCACGTGAAAGAGCAGATTATTTACGGATGAGAGGTAAAAAAGAGCCGCCAGGTGCTAAAAAATAAACCTTAGACTCAAACGTTAGAACAGGCTTTCCCCGCAGCACGCCATGTAATAAATACAAAGAAAACGGCGGCCTTTACAACTTGTGTCTAAAAATGTATACGTAGATTTTGGTCATATCGCACAGCCCTATAAACCACTACACTGTGCAAAAGTAAGCTTCCGCTGAAGAGTGTGTGGGCTCACTCCTAGAGATGGGGCGAGGGGCTCAGACAGTTAGAAGGGTTCAATTTTGCACCAGTTCCAGTGATTCAGGAATTTTACTAGAATTCCTCCTATGTGCATGCCACGTATAAGCCTAGTATGTGCAGTGTTTTGGAGAAATCTATACACCCTGTAGCTTCTCTTTGTGGAGTGGGAGTGGTAGGCTTAGCTGGGACTACTGTTCCCACTCTTTTCGTTCTTTTTGATTCTACTTTTTCCCTTTTTTCTGTAAACTGATTGTACTCAGATATTATCAGGGGAGCTAAGTATGAAGTTTTACCAAAGTTTAAAAGAAGAGATTGTAAATGAAATATATTTATTTCATCTACAATCGCAGGTCAAGCCAGTATATCAACCTGTCCCTTCTTCTTTCTTGTCCAGGTGGAAAGTTCTGCTGCTTTTACTGATGAAAAACCCATGGCAGGACTGAGAAGGAATAGTGAACATCCCTCCTACCCTGTCTTACACTCCTCTCCTGTAAACCTCCATCTTCTGGACTGTTTCACGAGGATATTCAGTTATGCCGAGCAGAAAGCAAAGTAAAATCCATTTCTCAGCTTTGACCATGTGAGCTCTGAGGTAGCTCTCTTAGCTCTGTTGTTTTTTGGCGACTCTTTCCAGTTGCCGGTAATGTAGTAATTCAAGTGATATTAGAAGCGTTTGGTGTCATGATGGCCGCTGCCTCCTCGCCTGAGAAGCTGCTGCTGCAGCTCGAGGAGATCGACTCCAGCCGAGCTGGTAGCTGCATTCTCTCCCCGATCCTCGGCTCCTCTTCTCCTGGTCTGTCCCATGAAACAAGCCAGCCCATCTGTATCCGCTCACCATATACCGACCTCGGCCATGACTTCGCCACCATACCTTTTTACAGTCCAACTATCTTCAGCTATGGTGGTCCGAGCATTTCTGAATGCTCCTCTGTCCATCAGTCTCTGAGCGCCTCTTTATTTTACAGCCGTGTGGGGACGCCCATTACGCTGCACTGCCCGCAGAGTCGATCCCAGCAAGGCCAGTCAGCCCAGACTCCGTGGGACAGTGTTATAACAACCAGGTAGGACTGGGCGCAACACCTTGACTACGCTGTGCTCTTTAATCAGTAGTTGGCCAGCTAATGATTATTCAATTAGTACTTAACCTGTTATTTATTGAACAGCTGTTTTTAGTAACCTTTTTCTCCAGTTTTTTCTTTTTCAACTAAAGCTACAGCAAGCTATAAATAATCATCTGTAATCACAATACTGATTCAGTGATTTATTACTGTGTATTACTTTTAATCAACTGTTTTACATACTTAATCTACATGTTTTTGTCTTGGGAAGAAATCATGACTCAAAACTGTCTGTTAGCAAGAGTGTGAGGAGGCGCTCCCAGGAGAGCGAGGAGAGCATGGCGTCTTCAGGTGGGAAGGCAGACCTCCACTACTGTGCTGTGTGTCATGACTATGCTTCAGGCTACCACTATGGAGTCTGGTCGTGTGAGGGGTGTAAGGCCTTCTTCAAGAGGAGCATCCAAGGTGAGACAAAACATACGTAGGGTTCGAATAATTGCTTGAAATCCTTGAAAATGCTTGAATTTTAATATTGACTTTTTAAGGTTTGAAAAGTGCTTGAATTTCAAATGTGGTGCTTAAAAGTGCTTGAAACTGTATTTCATTCACAACAAATAGCTGTCTGACCAAATGGTTTTCTTATCAGATAGAGAAATAAAATGAGTCGCAAAGTTGAAAAGCTAATTTTCTCAGTTGGATGCCTGTTTATTTAAGGGAGATGAATAATACATTCTAATTGTACCTAATAATATCACAGATGATAGATTAAATAAATAGATTTTAAGTAGATGCTTGTGCATTCTGAAAGTCTTATATGTTGAATTGAACTGAGTATGTCATCTGTTTAAAGCCTCTCCCAGTCAGTGCTGCTCTCCATGCCTGTCTCGCACATGGTGTTATTAGCACAAACACTTTAAAGGTGATAATTTATGACTGTAACAATAATACAGACAGCAATGTTATTAAACAACTTAGTTGGTTTTATTGGGAATTAACTTTTAACCTGTTAGGCCCCCAGGGGCTTTCTGCTTGAAAATGAAATGACCAAAATAAATGGAGTATTTCTCTGCAATTACAAAGTCTGTGTAAACAATCTTGGTATGAAAATAAAGCTAACACTTGTGAGACGTCATCAGAGGTGTAAATATTACTGCAGATTGATTGGTAGAGCAGATGTTCATGCACTACTTAAAACTGTGTCACTGTTGCAAAGTCCTGATTGCTTCTCTCAAATCTAAAGATGTGCAACTTTGCTCTTGTTGGTTGGTGTTTCACACCACTTCTGTTTTATTTTGTACTTTATCTAAGTGTCTTTTTTGTGCTTTTCTGCGCTTTTCTTCACCAGTTTCATATTAATGTCGACGTAACTCCTTTGGTCGTACCCATCCAAATGTTATGTTTATGCCTTGCTGACTTATTAGTAAAGAATAAACTAATAAGTCCTCTAGGATATAACCTTACACCCTAGATCTTGGTGGATTTTGGATGCTCCTGTTTTAATAGTTGGTAGCGCTGACACTGAGTCACTACAGCGCACTTTCTGTGCAGTATTAGCAAGTCTGCGCAGAGCTCCACACGCGTAAATGATCTGATGTCCTCCTGCTGACCTTTGTCTGATGGCTTTGACTCATCCCTGCTGGACCTCGTGGCTCAGTTAGTGGATGTTTTGTGGATAGTGGTCACTATAATTCCCATCTTTATATCTATTATATTAGTACTAGTTCTGCTCTTTTATTCCCATGCTTAATAAAGTTGATAATATTCCACGTTTAAGTACAAATTTGTGACATCCACACTGTTCTCACACAGGCCACAAAACAGCTGGACAAAGAGCAGTTTCCCTGACTTTCATGTGTTTTGTGATGGTTTTATCTACCCATCCACAACATCATTTCCCCAAACAGCCTTCTTTGGCTCATAGCTGTGTCCTACATGGTATAATTGCTCCCATCTCTATTTGGGGGAGACACGCTGGAGCTATTATCACTTCAGTACGAAGCTTTTCTGGTTGTCACCTGGAGGATTCTACTGATGCTTATCAGGGAAAACTTTGTGCACTTAAACGTCCAGTTTCCCAGAGCTTTTTATACTCGCTGCCTGACAGATTGCCTAGTCAGAGGCTTGCCTGGAACAAATCCACATTCTGTGGTGTCAAGTCATTAACTTCCCATTATAATCAAAATTTATTTCATAATGATAATTTGAAGCTAAAACTTGTATGTTGTCAATTTAAGCTTTATTTTACAGGTGTTATGACATAATCTTGTATTACACAACACTTTGAGCTTTTGAACAAATATATTCAAAACTAGACCATTTAACCATTGCTATACATTAAGGCAAACCAGTATGCGTATATCATGCTAAACTGAATTTAGATGGTAATTTTGGATCACAGTTGACATTTTTCTGAAAATACCACTGTTCAAACAATATGTCTGCCTATGCAAATTAAGTCTTTGAGCAAAATGGCCAGGGTAGGGAGAGAGGACTTGAACTGACCACAAAGGACTGCTTGTCATCAATGATTTTTGCTGGAAGTTGCACAAGCTGGAAATTCTCAGTCTGCCTGTCTGTTGTGCAGGGATGCAACTTTGCATTGTATTTTTCTTCATACAACTCATTTTTCATTTTTTCTATCCAACTTTTTATTTTTGTCTCAATGTCTGTCTCTTTGTGTCTTTTTGTTTTAGGACACAATGACTATATCTGCCCGGCAACCAATCAGTGCACTATTGACAAGAACCGCCGCAAGAGCTGCCAGGCATGTCGCCTTCGCAAATGCTATGAAGTTGGCATGACCAAATGTGGTTAGTATGATTATATGTATACATTGTTTCATATTTCTGAAATATGGCTGGGTGGCTGTAGCTCAGGTGGCAGAGCAGGTCAGCCACTAATCAGAAGGTCGGTGGTTCGATCCCAGGCTGCCTCCTGGCTGCATGCCAAATATCCTTGGGCAAGATACTAACCCCATGTTTGCCTACTGGTGGTCAGAGGGCCACCAGTGGCGCCAGTGTCCGGCAGCCTCGCGTCTGTCAGTGCGCCCCAGGGCAGCTGTGGCTACAACGTAGCTTGCCATTACCAGTGTGTGAATGTGTGTGTGAATGGGTGGATGACTGAATGTAGTGTGAAGCGCTTTGGGGTCCTTAGGGACTGAGTAAAGCGCTATACAAATGCAGGCCATTTACCATTTAGTTCTGATAGAAGTTTTTGCATTTTGTTTTTCTGAATCCAGCCAACAGTAACTTGATGTTCTGATTATTACCTAAACAACTTGGTCATGTGATGATGTTTGGTTTATTTTATCTAAAATTTGAATGATGTGATTACTAATTATACAGTATTGATATTATACATATGCTTGAATATATTTTTCTAATGTTCTTGTTTACTTGTAAGATCAGTTTATTTCTATTTTTTTCTGTAGAATCGTACAACAACATGACAGAACTATGTTTCATTATAGGCAAGAGCAAGAACAATATATGTTTTAATATTCCATAATATTTTAGTATTTGTTTGCCTATTAATTCACATTTCATTAAAGAAGTCTTCATTCCTGCATTTGATCTGCTCTTGTAGTGTTTTGGTTAAAACGTGAAGTTTTAATTATGGGTATCACTGCAATGATGCAGGGATATCTGGATAGAAATAAAGTTTAATCCAAATGTTGTTCTTTAATATGGTTCCAGCGCTTTTACTTTAGTTTTTTTTTCTACATATGAGAAATGTGATCTGGCTCTAAAAGCCACCACTGGCTCTATTAATAATTTCCACACAAAACAAATCTTTTCAACATCTGTTTGCAGTAAATAGGATTCCCATACCCTAAATTTGGATTTCAGTTTATTCCGACATTTTGTTTTCCAAGTAGGAACTACATGGTGCCAGATCTTGTAGCCTGTTCAGTGATTTCTGTCTGTAACTGATGGACTTGCTGCTTGCCATTTTTGCTTTACCCTTCTTAACCCCCCAAAATTGCAATCTTATATAGAAAACAACAGCAAAATTTAACAGATATGGACAGTCTGGAACATGGGTTAAAATTGGCTATAATTTAATGCTTGCCTTGTTACTCACAGGTATTCGAAAGGAGCGTGGAAACTACAGGAATTCGCAGGCAAGGCGGCTAACCCGTCAATCCTCACAGTACATAACAGCTGAACCAAAGGGCATAACTGGACCAGCTGAAGGTTCATTAAATGAGCCCGAAAAACCTGCACTGACCCCAGAGCAGCTAATTGAGCGGATATTGGAGGCGGAGCCGCCAGATATCTACCTCATGAAGGACGCGAAGAAGCCGCTGACCGAAGCAAGCATCATGATGTTGCTCACCAACCTGGCAGATAAAGAGCTGGTTCACATGATTAGCTGGGCCAAGAAGATTCCAGGTGTTTGTTTTTGTGATATTTCAAAAAAAAAATTAGATGAATTTATATAATTAAAAAAAATTTTTTTTCTTCTTCAGGTTATTCAGGTCAACAAAAAATCTAAATGAATGTGGAGAATCAGACCTTCCATTTTCATTGGTCAATCAGAAGAAAATGTATGTGCAGTGTCCCCATTCAAATCTAATAAAACAAAACGGGTCCAAAAATAGGGTTCAAATATCACTTTACCAGCAGATTTTCTCCGACTGTGCATGTGCAAAGTTACATAGCAATGTGGCAATACCACTTAATTAATGGTTTGAGCCAGAGTGCTGACACAAATAAGTGTTTCGCCAATAGAGCAATTCATGTCATGAATAAATAAAGTGTAGTATACACTGATGAAGAAAATGTACACTTCTTTTTGTAATTTTTAGGCAACATCAATGTGATTGATTGTGAGTCTCCTATTCAACCAAATCCCAAAGATGTTCTGTTGGTTTAAGATCTGGTGACTGAGGAGGCCATATGAGTACAGTGAGGTCATCGTCATGATCAAGAAACCAGTTTGAGCTTTGTGATGGTGTGTTTGCCTGCTGCAAGCAGCCATGAGATGACGTTGGAGTTAGTACATTATAGTTTCAGTTATGAAGGAATATAAATGGTTAGCCACAAGACTTGGGTAGGTGGTGGCATTTAAACAGTGCTCAGTTGGTACTAAGAAGCCCAAACTTGTACCATTACACCAACCTGAACCTTTGATAGAAGGCAGCATGGATCTGTACGTTCTTGTTGTTTACACCAAATTCTGGCTCTAGCATCTAAAGTTTTGACCAGGAAAAGTTTTTCCAGTCTTTTCTTGTCCGTTATCTTGTGTGAACTTTAATCTTGGCCTCGTGTTTTTTAGCTGACAAGAGTGGGACACAGTGAGCTGCTGTAGTCCATCTGCTTCAGGGACATATTGCGGATTCAGAGATGCTCTTTTACATATCTTGATTGTAACATGTGTGATTTTAACAGTTGCTGCTGACTTCTTTTCAGATCACAACGTATTTTCTCTCTTTCAGACTATTTAGACTAGACTAGTGTGGCACCAACAACCATGCCATGTTCAATCACTTACATAACCTTTTTTTCCCCATTCTGATTTTTGGTTTGAACTCTCGCATGTTGACTTCTATACTTTCTTAAAAGCACTGAGTTGCTTCCATTTGAAAGCTGATAAGTCAATATTTGCACTTGACAAAAGAGCTGGTGAGTATATAGCACAACACACACAGTAACAAAGTTGCCATCATTAATCGTTAGTTCTCATTTACAACATTTTGATTAGTTGAATCTTGTATTAGATGAAAGCTTTTCTATATAAAACAAGGGCATTTCAAAGTGCTCCTGAAACAGCTGTTATTACGTCTAGTTTTCATGTTTGCTTGAGTTGAGAAATGCAATTGGTTTGAGATTATACAAAGAGTCTTTCTACAACATCAGTAAAAATTGCTTTAATGATAACAGATCTAGGTATTTTATTCTTCTCGCTGAGCAGTTCACTGTCTCAAGACAGCTAATGATGTGTTTGTGGCTTGGCACAGTCATTTGTGTCTGCTTTATTTAGCGTTTGAGCCTGTAAAACACAGCAGCAGTGATGGAACTGGAGTCTGGCAGTGAGCTGTGAAATAACAATGTATCACAAAGGGTGGATTTCTGTAGCCTTGTTAATGAATTCTGACTGCTTGTGGCATGTGGTGAATTTAACAAATTTAAGCCTGAAAAAGTGAAATAAATCATTATAGCAAAGAACCATTTAACCCAGGAAGTGTCCTTGTCAGATGCCTGAAACACCTCCGCTGGCTCCTTTTGATGTGGAGGAGTAGCAACTCTACTCTGAGCCCCTCCTGGATCGGTAATTAGTGACAAAGGGCAGCCCTGGCAGGCCCTGGCACTGTTTGTCCATCGGGAAAAACTCCAGTGTACAGGCAACAAGCCGAGGGGATACTAAGATACCGACCCCAACCCACCGCCTTTCAGCAAGGGCTACTCCAGACTGAGACACAGTCAAGGCCTGTCTCGGGGACACTGGTTCCTGTTTTTTGGGTCTTTTTCATTTATCTAACTCTTAGTAAATTGTGAGGTGCCTCGTAATCAGTACTTGTTATTATGTTTTTTAACCTGTTTGCTGAGACGGTGCCGTGTTTTTGTTTTACCTTGTTGGTTCGTTAATCAGTATCAAGTCTTAATGGCACTGCCTGTAAAAAGGTGGTCTTTTTAGGGGTTTTGCTTGTTTTAGGTTTTATTTTATTGTTTTTTATTTATTTATTTATTTTTTGGTTTGGATATTTTTAGGTCAGCATTCTGTTTTTGCATTTACGGACAATGAGATGGAAAAAAATTGCTTCCAACCAAGTTGTTTACCTCCTGTTTCTCTTCATGCTGCTGCCTAGTTGCTCATTAGACTTGTTATTCAGGTTTCTGTGATATGCTTCATCTGCTCACAGCTATGTACTTTATGATTACATCCTTTTCTCAGGGTTTGTGGAGCTTAGTCTCGTAGACCAGGTCCATCTGTTGGAGTCCTGCTGGCTGGAGGTGTTGATGATTGGACTGATGTGGAGGTCAGTGGACCATCCAGGAAAACTCATCTTCTGCCCTGACCTCAGCCTGAGCAGGTACCACCTCCTAAACCTTTTTTCACTCGCCTGATTAGAGGCACTTGCTTCTAAAGAGTTATTAGTGGTTCCCAGTGTACTTACACACAATATCTTATGATAATACACCAAACCTCTGTATGTTTGTTTCTGTGTCTGTCAACTCCTCCTAGACCATCAGGGCTTGAGCAACCAAATCTGGCTCCTAAAGGTTCTTGGCTACATCGCATATTACGATGGCATCATGTTGCCTGGCAACCACCTAGCAATAGGCTACAACAACCCGTTTTTAGCATTTAAGAACCTAAAACACCTATTCTGGGTTTTTTGGTGATCTTTTCTGCCAGCTGAGAGACATCACTAATGTTACTCTCCTTCCTCTTGTGTAAAGTGCTTCAGAGTTAAAACAGCAGATCCTCTTTTACTTCTTGGTGGGAGTTACATCTGTGTTATGTCTGCCTAATTTGTGGAGGTAAAAATCAAGAGTGTGATGCAATTAAATAACATTTTTGTCTTTTTAGAGAAGAAGGAAACTGCGTCCAGGGCTTTGTGGAGATCTTTGACATGCTGATAGCTGCCACAACCAGGGTGAGAGAGCTCAGGCTGCAGAGGGAGGAGTACGTCTGCCTCAAGGTCATGATCCTCCTCAACTCCAGTGAGTGAGCATGTTTGTGTGGGCGGACATGAGGTCCACTCTCAGTGTCATGTGCTTAATGTGCATGTGCGTAAGTGAGACTGAGACTGTTTGTTTGTCTCCAGAACATGAACCCACAATGGGGTGTTAGATTGGTATCTCAGCATGTAATCTTGTGAGCCTACACATGGTAAGTATGTCCATAAACCAAATAACTAGCAGTGAAGACTGCTAGTTATTTGAAACTACACAGTGTTCCCTGTGTAGTTTCAAATAACACTGTGTAGTTTCAGTCTGTGCTATGAGGACTCAGAGGTTCTGCTAAAGTAGCTGGAGTAGCAGGTGGTACATAAGTGAAGATGAACACGGTCGAGGCCTCTCTGGTGAGATCATTAATGTTTTCTTTTTAATTGCCTCCACAAGCGAAGTCAGACTTTTGTCTGACTTTGCCGACTACAGAGCTGTTTCACCTTCAGCCCCAGAATATAAAAATCAAATGTTATTAAAAGTTTGTTTTTATTAAATCAGAGCTGACTAAAATGGCCAAGACTACAGAATATGGTTTAGATTCAAGTAAGAGCATTTACTGTCACATAGAAGAAAACCACATGATTCCTTGTGGGACCTAGTCACCCTAAATACATTTAAGATGATCAGATCCCAACAAACTAAATGTGAGGCATGGTGTGTTTTTGTGTAAGAAGTACTCTTAAAGTGTCTTTGAAATGGATCTATCTAGCATTCTTGAACTTGGACACTTAGCAAAAAGCACACTCATGCAATATGAGAATGTAATCAGTGTGAAAGTGTGATTTTTATTTATTTTTATTTGTTTAGGGCACTCGAGCCTCACGTTAGCTGGGATAATGTTAGCCTTTAACCAGCTGCTGTTGTTTAGCTGGCTTGTTGTCAGGATGGATGCATGTCTAATCTGTTGACTGTAAGTAATTGTGACAATATCGGGAATAAAAGAGCATGTTTATGCACGTTTTTGTGTTTTAGCAGCCTGACTTTAGTTCAGGAGATGAGGCTTGAGGTGAGTAGGAAGAGGATTAGGTGACAGAGGAGAGAGAGCAGTGATGGAGGAGGAGACATGATAAGAACAAAATGATGAAAAATGTATTTAAATGTTTAGTGTTCACATATAGTTTAAAAAGAACTATTTGTGACCTTTAAAATGAACTTATAATGCATGCTATGTATGTGTCCACTCATTCATTTTATTTGTTTTTTTTGGGGGGGTGGTAGTTGTGCATCCGTACAAGAGCACGCTGCTTTTGGAGCTCAACATTTGTTTTGTAAAAGGAATGAGTAGGTGTTTGCAAACTATAGTAAAGGCATTATGTTAAGTTGTTATTAAGAAGTTCAACGTCTGGCATAGTTTAAAAGGAAAAAAAGGAGTTTACTTGATTAGTCAGTGGTTTGGGAGAGCAACCAGTTAAACCACCCACCCCACCACTAAGAAACACCTGTGGGTACTGTCGCGTTTTTTGTATGCAGTAAAACTAAGGTGTGTCATCCAGATCTTTGCACTGTACACTCAGAATACACACACACACACACACACACACACACACACACACACACACACACACACACACACACACACACACACAGAAAATGATCAACAAATGCATGGAGTTGAAGATCATACTACTTTATTTAGTCAATTTAAAGCCAGTCCCTTTGACATCTGCTAATTCAATAGCATGAAAGCCCCAGACCAGAGCCCCTGTGTTACTTACTAACTCTCAAACAGTGGAAAACCCCATGGTGATGTTTTGTGAATAATCTTTTTGTAGCAGTGGAAAAAACTAAAACCGAAGTAGCTCAGAATGTTCCAAAAACAGATTTAAAGTTCTGCTGCCAGAGATAAAAAGCAGAGAGATTCTAACCAAGCAAATGTTTAGACGAGATTTTAATGACCCTCAAAATGAAAACTACTCCTTAAAGACGGAGACAGGGCAGTCCAGTGTGTACAGACAAGGCACCATCTGTGAGACACTGTTCTGTACTCTACAAATATTTGAGCAAACTGTATGTTCGATGCTTTGGCAGGATGTTTCTAAATGTTTGAGCATGTCAGCCCTTTTCAAACTGTATTTGCAAGCACAACAAGTGTTTATTTAGTGTTGAACAAAACACGGGGATTTTTCAGACTTCTGCTACCAGAAAGTTTCACAGTAGGAAAAGGGCTGCAAAATCAAATCCGTTTTTTTCCCCCTGGCTCATAATGCACCTCTGGGCGCAGACTACATGCATAAGCACCTTTTGATCCGTTTATAGTTGAAGCAAAGAGTCGATGTTACCTTACCAGAAGTCTTTTGCTTCTGTCCTTTGTTTTTTATGCCAAAGTAAATAAAAAAAACACTTGAAAAATATTTGTATTTATAACACCTGGTTACAATCCTTTGAGACTGTGTTATTTTCGGGGGTGTTAAATCTTTTGTATGCATTTTAAATAAATTGTGGATAAATTCCATTTAGCTGGTTCAGTCTGATGTTACCGGTGGTGTTGCACACGCTGGTTCTCTGGGTCATCTGTCCTTTTCCTGCTGTGACCGAATCAAGATGTCTGCATGAAAAATCCAGTTATGTTTTTGCACAGTTTACAAAGGTTAATGCACTTCAAAATGTTTTATTTACTTTAGCTTCCAACATTAAACTCCTATATTGATATCTGTAATATAGTCTTTACTGTGTAGACACACTTAAAGTGTATTTCTTCCCATTTGCTTTCCAGACATGTGCCTCAGTTCCTCAGACGGCAGCGAGGACCTGCAGAGCCGGTCCAAGCTGCTGCGCCTCCTGGACGCTGTGACAGAAGCTCTGGTGTTGGCCATCAGCAAAACCGGTCTCACCTTCCAGCAGCAGTACACCCGCCTGGCTCACCTGCTCATGCTGCTTTCACATATTCGTCATGTCAGGTAACAGGACCCAACATCATGCTATTAAAACCTGGATATTTTAAAAAAAGGGAGGCAGATCTGTAAAGGAATTTATTTTACAGCTCAGATTTATTCAAAGCCCTGCAGTGTTATGAAACACATTCATCTGACCAGATTGTTCCCATCAAAAGTCATTACGTTAACCTCTCGCCCAACTTTGTTTTCAATGTGCAGTAACAAAGGCATGGACCACCTCCACTGCATGAAAGTGAAGAACATAGTGCCTCTCTACGACCTGTTGCTGGAGATGTTGGATGCCCACATCATGCACAGCTCTCGTCTGCCTCACCAGCCTCCTCAGCAGGAGGAAGATCAGAGTGAGGCTCCTGCCCGGCTGCACAGCTCTGCAAGCAGACCTTCAAATACCTGGACTCCCAGTAGTGCTAGAGCTGGAGGTGAACCCCAGTAGTCAGATCAGAATTCCGATGCGAAAGAATTTTCACTGCTTTGCACAAAACTAGTTCACGGGAATGATGAGTATCTTCACAGGAACGAGAGCTGGATTCTCTGATCTGTCACTGGTGAATCTTTGACACGCTGCGCACAGTTTCTGGTGAACTTTCAATATCTTCAAAGTTAACCACATGGAGCACAGATCACGCTTTCAGGATTCTTTGCTTTTCCACTATATTGACAAAAGACTAAAGCGAAACAGGAACAAACTGTCAAACCTGGTCACTCAGCTGTACTCAGATATGTGACAGGACCATTAAATCAGTCAGTCGACCAATGAAAACCCATGCAGAAAAACAGATCACAGCTGATTTGATCACACCTCCCAATGACAGTATGTCTTTTTAAACTGATTAATCAGAGCCTGTACAGTTTGCTGGAACAAGCAGCTTATGTGTAACTGATTCGCAAAAACAAGCACCTGCAGAAAACTCACACTTTAACTCTGAGTTAAAGAAATCTTAAACTGTGAAACTTGCAGTGCTCACTGGCGTGTTTTCTTCAACAAATCTCAGTTTGTGTTTCGACTTTGTGTGTGTAGATGTTTTAATGCTTAAGTGGCTTTTCTATACACATGGACTTTAATGTCGAGGCTGCAACAAAAGACTGTTGTTACTGATTATTGTTGGGTCTATGCACTAAAACACTTATGATTTCCCCACAGACCAGGGTCACGGCTTCATCTGCTAAGTTTTGTCCATCCTACAGTTGCAAATGAAAATTTTTTTAGTCGATGAATTTCAAAAATCCATTGATTTTTATTCTTAGATTTATTTTGAAGATGGAGATGCATGAATAATAATAAAAATGCTGTTTGTACCCATGTTTAGACAACCCAAGGAATTATAACACATACATAAGATAATACTTTATATCCTCGTGTATGGGATTCAAATTTCATCATTTCACCTTATAACACAAAGATAGTTAAACTTCTGGGATATCAATCTGTCCACTTAAGAAGCATAAGCCATTGTGAACATCATCCACTTGCTTTGGTGCAACCAGTTGCGCTGTCTGTGCAACGATGCAACCCCCCCAACATGAACTGGTTTGGCACGTGGTGGCCTTGGACCACTTCTCTCTCCTTATGCCTCCTTACAGATCTTTCTCTGGTGTGACTTTTTTCCCTTGTGTCACTGCTAGTGACACAACGCAGCGCCTGCTGCACAGGCAGTCTAACTCCTCCAGGATGGCACATTCATACTCGCTGTTACAAGATGGTTTGCCGTGTCTCCAGGAGGATGAATACTAGGAGACGGGCAATTACCCAAGGGGAGCTGGACAGGACAGTAAAAGGGGTATCAATGCAGCAGCTGAACTGATATCGTCTTCTTATTATTGTGAGGAAGAACAGGAGGAGCCCTATAAAATGACCTCCACTGGACTATTCGCGAGCATGTTCCTGGCCAAACTGTCAGATGGTTGATAACGCTCATGCCACCGCCTGCAAAACCATTCCCTTCTTGCAGGGGTTGCCATTTACACCAAAGCAGGTGAAATAGATTGATGATGGATTCTGCTTCCTGACTGAACAGATTGATGTCCCTGAAGTTTACCTGACTATCTCTGATATTGTGATTATTGAGCGTTACCCTCATTTATTTTTTGAGTAGTGTATATGATCATTAAAGGCAGTATTTGCACAAAGCAGTTACTTTGTTAGCATCTCATGTATTTGTTGAATCGCTCACAGAGTTGTTTCATCTGGGTTAAAATTAACGAGAGAACTCCAGCTAAGAAGGTGATTTCTAGTAGAACTTAAGCTAATTGGCAGTGAATGTGGCAACTCTGATTTTCTTCTTTAGCTTAAAAAACAGACATGAAAACAATTCCTCAACTGAATGCTGATTTTTTTTTGTTTTTGTTTTTGTTAAATACAGTTATTTGAAAAAGAAAAATATCGAGCTGTGTTGAGCTGGTGCCTTCACTTGCTCTCAATGTCTGTGCTTTATTGTCAAAGATGCCTTACTGTTGCTCTTATGCCAACGTAGCACTTCAAAAAAGTTTCTATTTTTGTAGTTTTGAACTTGCTACAGTTGCTCTTTGTGACATGATGCAGCTTCAACAATCAGGATCACTGCAAGGTTCATCAAACAGAGGCCGCTGGACCCTCTGGACTCTGGTCTTTCTGTACAGCCTGTGCTTTTACTCTCATCAGCCTTTGTCACCAAACTGTTTAAGCACTGTGCACAGGTACTTCTTGTTCAATTCTGGGGAAAATGTTTGATGAATGTGTAAATCAGTAAAACAATACGAAAGGAGCCTTTGTCTTATTTGTTATTTATCAAACGCCGTGTTTTGCTAGCTTGCAAATGATCAGCAGAAGTAAATGTTAATGACTATTTAATTTTGAACACTCTTTAGTCTAGACTACAAAATTATTTTTTGATAAAACAGAGATACTATAACTACCGGTAGGTAAATTTTAATTTGGAAATTTAAAAAAAAGTATATATAAAATTCACAAACTCGAGAAAGAAAAGCACCAATTCATTTTCTTTAGCCAAAAATGATTGGTGATTTTGGGGCAAACAAAACGAATCCTATACAAAGGGTAGTTAGTGTAAGTCACAGAAAACAGATGGCGGTGCCACTCGGATGGAGCGGGTCATGTGTAGCACATTAACAAGTGTTCTCTGAACCAAATAAAATCTTTTAAAAGAAGGTCCCTCGAGTAGTCTTTCCAGAACTTCCAGTCCTAATCTCTAACTGCGATTAACATTGAATGATGTTATCCCTGAGGGTTTTGTTAGTGCAGCAGAGTACTGTGGGCTTGGCTTGATAAATGAAAACCGTTCCTTTTCGGGGACCCCTCTTTAAATCCAGCATCTGATCAGCACTGCTTGAACACCGGCAGAGGCCTCAGATGTAGGATGTAGAAGTAAGAACATAGCAGAGAATGCGCCCAATGATGAAAATAGCAAATAGAACAAAAATGAGTGAAGTGGCCGTCTAAGATGCTGTTTTTTTGTTTTGTTTTTTTAAAAACAGCCATGTATTACTTCTGCCAAGTATGTTTTCTTTTAGATAGGATTTGCAAGTGTGCACGCGGTTTGAATGAATTCTAATAAAACTTTGACCTCAGCTGATGGCCTGCCTCTGGCTCCTTGTTTGCAGCTTCTCATCCTCATTACAAAAGTACATTTTGTGACATAAACACACATATACTCACACCTACAGTAGACAACACAACAAGATTGTTAGTTTGTGTATCCATGTTCGTTCATTTGGTTTTTCTTACAGCTTTGGTAGTTGAAGACACTGTTGTGTTCTTCCACTTGTGCTCTGTCCACTCTATTCTTATCTTATTATCCATTTTCTCCTTTTCCTGTACTCTTTCTGCTTGTTAGCTTGGCACTGCCATAGCACACATGCACTGGGAACACAAACAAGAGGAGCCTATAGAGTCTATAGAGATTTTTAGAAAAGCAAATATGTTTGGCACAAAGGTGCATTCAGGTTCTGATTTAGATTGCAAAAAGCTGACAGACAAGATGCTCTTATAAAA
>NW_005187475.1:2104245-2115099 GCF_000239375.1 Pundamilia nyererei | reverse complement strand
AGCCACTTGTCAGTGACACTGCCCTAATCTGTACTTTAGTTGGGCCTTTCTGTACACAATGAGCATCATGTTCTATTAAAAAAGTGAAAACAAATGAAACTCATCAGAAAAGTGTTTACTGGGATCGCCACTCAATAAGACGTAGGGTCGTTTTCTCATGCACTTCTATATAACCTGACTTTTTTTTGCCACCATTAAAAACGATTCAGGTTTAAGGCACTTGTGCACTTGCTTCACTTTTCAGACTGAGTTTGAAAATCCACTGTGGCTTCGTCATCTGTCGAATGAATCATTATTCATAATACGTAGCTTTTCTTTTTTTTTAATGCTGTGATTTACGTGTTCTTACCTAATTAATAGGATAATTACTGTACCTCACTAGAAATAGATTCGGTGACTCGTCCCTCATCTGATGATAATCCTCGTGCTGGAGGATGGTCGGTGGTCTCCGAGTGGCAAAAGTGATTGATTTCCTGAATGATGTTAAAACCTGGGGTTTTTTTTTGGCATGGTGAGTTTTTTCTTGATGGAAAGACAAAAGAGCTGCTGGCAAATCTTTATAGTTTTCAGTCTTCGGGAAACTGAACATGACAGCATGGTGACATACGTTTATCCGTTTCCTTTAGAAAGTTTCTATTATCGCATGAATATTACAATCAAGTGGGCGGTGGGCCGTTGGTGTAATGCAACATGGGGTAGAAGGACCGGGCGAAGTTATTGGTAAGGGTGCAGCTGGAGTCACTTTCCGACATTGGAATCAGGCAGGGCAGGAGCAGGAGGAGCAGCAGCAGGAGCTGAAGAGGGAAGGCGGCACGCAGGGCCCGGTAGAAGAAGGATCGAGGGGGAGACGATTCCCGCTTCTCTCTGCAAAACACATCATATTTAGTGCAAGAAGACATGAAATACAAACAACGTTATCTGCGCTGCTACTTACCTTTGAGTGGAGGAGCCTTTCTTTGAATTTGCAGCCTCCTGAGAAACACTTTGACACTGGGCGGCTGTAGCAGATTCACAGTCCTGAGGTAAATAAATCGTCTACATTAATATGCTGTAAAAAAAACATTCATGACAGCTCTTGGATGTGCAGAAAGAAAATATTTTGAGCTTTTACCAGACGTTGCCGCAGGTTGCTGAGGTCGCCGTCCACCTGCTTCAGGAGCAGCTTCAGCTTGCTCCCCGTCACGTGGAGTTTCTCCCGGGCCTCGTTGCTCTCCTCTGTGCCGTCTTCAGGCTGGAGCTGAGACCACAGAGTCTGAAGGGAGGCCTGATGAGCCTGCCTGTCCTGCAGCTCCTTTTGCAGAGCCTGCAGACCACAACCAACAAAAATAGTAACTATTTCTAGCATCAAGCTGAATAAATGACTGGATAAAACTTTTTGACTTCACATGCTCAGTGTAAACACAGTGTCAGCAGCAGATCTGTGAGGACAGTACTTTTTTTCAATTTGTTGGTTAACCAAACATGCCTCTCTGCTTACAGTGAGGGTGTTGCAGTGCTGTTGCAGCGCTGTGAGAGTCGTGTCTGGGTGGCCGATGTCCACTGCGTAGCGTCTGCTCTCTGCGTGAGCGAGCCACAGCAGCAAAGAGTGGAGGCTTTCATGAAAGTCCTGTATGGGAAAAAGTTAAAGGTCATTTGTTACAGTGGAGCAGTTCAGCTGAAACCTCAGCTCATGTCATTTTTGACATTTTAATTTCTACTTGCATCAACTAGATTTTTTTCCCTTCCAAATTATGGTAGGAAAAAACATTTTTGCCATCTGCTTTTCAAAAATATTTTTCCTCTTTAACCTCCTAAGACCCGAACTCTTCCATGGCATGCATTTTTAATTTCTCTTTGATATTTGGGCTGATTGGGGCCCGATGAATGTAAAAACAAAGAATTACCAGATTTTTGTTTACCTCATTTTTGTTTTTAAGACAAATAAGAGCAGTAGATAGAACAGTAGCAGTATAATGTCCTCGTAAGTGGATATCAGGGCAAAACTGAGTATTTTGGTCGAAACAACCCAAAATGTGATGTCCACATATGTGGACACCAGGTCCTAGGAGGTTAATACTTTGCACACTGTATGCTTTACATGCACCGACTTCACCAAGACCTCACCAGCCACTATAATAGGTACAACTTATTATTAACGCAAGAATCTAATGAGCCAATCACATGGCAGCAAGACGACCTGCTAAATTTCAAAGAGAGCATCAGAAAGGGGAAGAATGGTGATGTTGCATGGTTGTCGGTGCCAGACAGGCTGGTTTCTTGAGTCTTGAAACCTCAGTTTTGTTGCTGACCATGTTCACTTATTTATGCTTTCAGCAATAACCCAGCATGCCACAAAGCTCAGATTATCTCAGTCTGCTTTTGTGAACATGTCAATGAGTTAACTGTACAAAACTGACCTCCACAGTCACCAGATTTCAATCTAAGAGAGCACCTTTGGGATGTGAAGCCGACAAATCTACAGCAAATGTGTGAAACCATCATGTCAATATGGAGCAAAACCTCTGAGGAATGTTTCCAGCACCTTGATGAATTTATGTCATGATGAATCAGGGCGGTTCTGGAGGCAAAAGAGGGTCCAACCCAGTGCTAACAAGCTGTAACTAATGAAGTGGCCAGTGACTTTATTTGCACCAGCATTTGCATGAAGGTCATTACACAATTATCACTGCATAATTCACAATAGCAACAATCTTAATTAAGTATTATTTATTAAAATTGGGAAATAATAATGTTATCAATAAAATTCAAGTTGAAAATAGTTTTGTCACTTTTTTTCTTGTCACTTGTCAAAGATTCTGCAACTTCACAAAAATCAGTTACTTTACTTGTGAAAGCTTGTTTGAACAGTGAACATTCATCAAAGTGTTAATACTGCTGTTATCCTTAAGTTTAGAAAGGTTTTAAGATGTGAATAAAATATTTTTCAAGTCTTAAAACAAGTCTCGAGTTTTTTTTAAATAGTCTGTTGTGGTATTTCCTCTTACCTGGCACTGCATGAGCTTCTTCCTCAGGCTGAGGTCCCACTGCTGGAGGCCAGTACACGCTCTGCTCCAGTCTCTGTTCATACTCGTCAGTTTCTCTTGTGCTTCTGGAGCTTCCTCACTTCGCAGGTTGACTGACAGCATGATAGACTTGTAGTGAGTAAACACTTTCTGCATCTCCTGCAAAAGAAAAAAAAAAAAAAAAAAAGCAATCATCCATTTTTTATTTTTGCTTTTTTTAATGATCAAAACAAATTCCTCATGCCTTTTTTATGTTTAGTATTAAATCTTACCTTTAGTTCTTTAGCTCTGGCCTCCATCTCCTCAATACAGGCCGCTGGGTCAGGCTCCTGATGGCGGTCCAGCTCCGGGATCACATTTTTTAACCAGGAAGTAATGTTGTCGAGATCACACCTGAGCTGCTGAGGCTCCTCAGAGCTGTCACGCTCACTGCATCTGGACCGTGCCTTGAGCAACTCCCAGCGTTCAATCACACCTAAGAGTACACGAACATCTTTGAATGTAAACATATGCTGAAGATGCTCAAGCTCAAGCTGAAAAGGAAAGCTGATGTGGAAGTGCAAAAGAAGTACTATTTCTAATGGCCAGTAGGGGGCAACCTATTCAGTTTCAAAATGAAGCAATAGTATTCCGTGAGAAAATGAACCTTCTGCTCACTTGATTTATGCGCTAATGCTTCTGTGTTTGGTTTATGATGTCACTATTTTGGTCTTACTGAAGACAGTACCAAGCTTATTTATAAATTATGGACACCTCTGGATAAAATAGCAGAAGAAGCAGCATACAATACAGGGCGTGGCTCTAGTCCAATTGCTTACTGATGCTGCGTCTACACAGAAAGTGATTGACAATGAAGTGATGACGCGACACCACAGAGCATTTAGTGATATTTGGCAACTTCAAGTGACTAGAAGCAGAAAAATACACGGCAAGTATTGAAGCGACAAGAAATGAGACCACAAGATACTGCTGACTCACTTAAGAAATGGTAGTAAACACACTGCTCAAAAAAATTTGAGTAACCCTTTTTAATAAGAAAATAGTATCAAGTCAATTAAACTTCTGTGATACTGATCAGTTTCCGCTGCTTCGGTGTTAATGAAATTACCCTCAGTTGCACTGAAGGGGCAACAATGAGGCAACCTTCAAAAACAGGAGTGGTTTTACAGGTGGAAGCCACTGACATTTTTCCTTCCTCAACTTTTCTGACTGTTTTTTCACTAGTTTTGCACTACCGGTAACATGAAGTGATACTTGGACCCTACACAGGTTACACAGGTAGCTTAACTCCTCCGGGATGGTACAACAATATGTAGTTAGCACAGCCCAGAATGAGCCCTCAGCCATCAAAGAATGCTAATAATATTATTCCCGTTTAAAAAAAACAAACAAAAACGCAAACCTGCTTTTGAAAACAGTGTGATGTCACAGTTACTATGGCCTACTATATCCATCATTTACATACAGTTTATAGTTTACCTGATGTTGCTGATTTTTGCAAAGCGTTCAGCATCTTTGAGGCTCACCTGACTGTTTGTCTGAGGCACTCAGTCCCGTGAGACCGAACTCCTCCGGCTGCTCCACGTCATCCAGGATCAGCGACACTCTGTTGATGCTCTCTATGCTCCTGCTGCACTCTGACATGAGACTCAGCTGGAAACAAAACAAACACACTTTAAGTTATTACATCTGGAGGAGCACACGGTCTGCATATTTTGTCTCAAATGCATTCCCAAGAGTGAGCTATTATTAGTTTAACTACTAGAGAGAAGTTTTTGAAGCGTACATATCCCGGCTTTAGAGGGGTACTGGTCAGAGTGGGTGTGGCCTCAGTGTGTCCCTCTGTGTCAGACTCAGTTTCTCTGTCTCCCAGTGCCCGCCATCTCGGAGAGTCTTGTACAGCCACAGACCTGCTTGATGCTGAGACGCAAAAAGAATAAAAAATGAGGCTTTGTCAGTATTTTCCAGTAATGTTACATTTAGATATATTGTATTCTAAATATTATTATAATATTATTCTTTTACCTATTTTGACATATTTTTCAATGTTGGATGTTCACAGTTTTAGATGCTCATTTGCAAATATGCACACACAAAAATGCTCAGGTCTTTCTCAGACTTCTCTTTGGAATAAAAAAAAAGTGGAAACATGCTGTTTTAATGGAACTGCAGAATAAAAAAATGGGAGCTGGAAATAAGCATTAGGTCTCCTTTTAACTGCAGGACACCAGCTTTCTGCTAAGAAACCATTTGGTCTTAACTTTCCTTTGTGGGAGTTTTTGGATTGATTCACTGTAAGATCTGCATCTGGCATTTACTACTGTCTCTTTAGCTGATGCGTCTGGTGTGATCAAGCAAACATTTGAGGTTCAACTACAGTGAATCAGATGTATTCAGATCTACTAAATTAAGTACATCTGGAACGTAACTCGAGCAAAAACAAACAAATAACCCTGCAAACAACAAATCAAAGATCTGCATGGTGGTGTTTACTCAGTGCTTATTTCACATGTTTGAGCGGTAAAAAGAGGGATTACAGCACAAAGAGCCAAGTATGCAAGGCTACAACTGGAAAACACCTGCATAGACTGGTAGGAATTGTTATTTATCAAAGGAAATTGATAAATAACAATAATGTTATGGATGACACAGCACAACATTTTCCTACCTCCTAGTGTTACATGCACTGTAAAGTTCTAGAAACTAGTGGAGGACAGTGAGGTGGGCAAATGTGAGTGTGTTGGAGAATTGCAATATAAAAAAAAGACAAAGATAAAAGAGGATGTTGGAAGAGGATGAAAGGATGAAATGAAAGAGGCTGAAATTAACACAACAAAGTTTGGACCGCTGAAAGTAAGATGTAAAAGAGAAAAAGGGAAGACATAAATTCAGATAACGATAAAAAATCTCCTGAAGAAAAAAATAAACCCAATAAAAGTGCAAAAAATATTAAGACCTCAAATAAATCAATCATAAGCAGACCAGGACTTTGAAGTGTAGAGACTTTGGGCATTTATATTACAAATATACAAGAAAAGGACACTGAAGGTGTTTTTTCCTTAAACCAGTAAAGTATCCAAGTGGAAGAGACAGCACAACAAGCATTTGGATGCCAAGTGATACATGAGCAGCAGGAAGCTATTCTCTGGAAATATTTCGGCATGAAGAGCAGAGCGGTGAGTGCTGAAGATGCTCTTGAGCCTACCCAGTGACGAGGCGAGCGGGGCCTCTGAGGCTTCGATAAATTCCTCCAGGGTCTCAGTCAACTCCACCTCTGCGAGGAGAGAGGGGTCAGACTAGAAATCTCTTTAAAACAAGACATCCTTTCTTCCAGAATCCAAACTAAAAACTGAAAAATGAGAGGAAAAGGCTCAAACTTGTCCAAGTCTTTTGGTCTTTTGGATTTCTTTCTTTGTCTGCCTCCTTTTTGCAACATTGAACATTGGTCTGCTTTTTAGGGCTCCGATGGATGATGCTGTGGATCGTTTGTCTCCATGCTTATGACTGAGCTGTGGTTTATGAGTCAGTTGTTTTTTGGTAGTGAATAACATTCATTTTCAGCTGGTGTGAAAACTAAACAACCAAACAAAGAAAACTTTACATCTCAGCAACCTGACATTTTTATAATAATACTGATTACTGATTTTTAACTCACAGCCTAAACTACCGAGTTTGAACTGTCAAGGCAGAAATGTACATGTTTATCCTCTCTAATTTATTCAGGACATCTGCAGATTTTCCCTGTTTTTAAAAAATGTGCGCTGGGCTTTCGTCTTTGTCTTCATTGGCAGTTAGTCAAGCAAGTTTCACACAGTGACTCATCACAAAAACGATGCAAGTTAAATGCTGAGTTGCTCTCAGTCTCTAGAACTTGATTTGGCTCTTTGTGATTATGCAGAATGACAGCAGGAGTTACTTGTTAGTTGTATGTTTTGTACCTCTTATTAACTCCCTTTTAAACTTTTATTTTACAGGTCTGGGCTGACCCAGGATGTCTGTCAGCACGACTCTTTGGGGTTAAATTGTTAGAAATAACACTGTAACACTATCTACTACTTATTTATTTTGGTGCTTTGGTATAAATGGGGTTGTCTTTATCTGTGATCAGAGCAGCTGCCTCCCAGTGGCCAATATTGGAGCCTGTGGTGGGCCAGTTCTGCCCCCCGGGCCTTATGTTTGACACCCTTGGAGGCAGACTTTAAAGATACCTGACAGCGCACTGAAGTAAGCTCCCTCTTCCTCGTTTTCTTCCTCTTCCTCATCATCCTCATGTGATGATGACCCTCCTACGTCTACGGTGTGGTCCCACTCCAAAGCCAGTGAATCCGGTGTCTCCCGCCCTGAACGCACCAGGGGTGAAGACAGCAGGAGAGTGGGTGTGGCTGGAAGGCTTCCAAAGCTACGCCCAAGCCACGGTCGGCCAATCAGCTCCAAGCTTGATTCCAGGGAAAAGGTGGTAGAGGGGATCTCTGGTTCTTCTGTGATCTAGGACAGAGAAACCAAGCCAAGTGTGAATGATACATACCTGTCCTTACACTGGTAACACACACCAAGTCCTTGTTAGTTTTAGAACTGCCTCTCACATGTTATGCATAATTTGAAAAAATTGCATAGAATCAAGCAATAAACACGTGCGTATGGATCGGTGCCAAAAACTACGAACATATCTGGAAAATATTCTGCTGGATATTTAAAATAGGTTTAAAAACATGGAACAAAAAACTGCATGCATGTATAAAAGTCATACAAAGGAAAATCTATAAAATGATAAGGGATATTTTCTTATTTATAATATGTTAGACATTTTGTTATATCTGCTTGAATTAGACTGGAATCTGAAAAATGTGTGCGCCTAGGCTTACAGGGGGTTGGCTGAGGCGCTGATGGAAGCGGACCAGTCTCCTGAAAACTTCCTGGCAGTAGGAGTGCAGCTCCTCCAGCTCCTCCTCTATCTTCGCCGCATCCTGTGGTGAGCTCTTCTGGATCAGGCCCTCTCCAAACACAATCAGTCCATCAATGCGCTCAGTGTTCAGGGTGATCTCCTTCTGGAAACTCTGCAGGAAGACGAAGGGATGAATGAGTGGACAGAGATTGAGCCTTTAAACCCGAAGGAACAAAACGCAGCTTCTGATAATATCTGTAAAAGCATTCAACAAATAATTCTTTCCAAAATATTGCCATAGCTAAAGCCAAGACCTTAAGCATCTTAACATGCAATTCTTATAATCACTAGGAGACATGGTTTTGTGTGTGTACAGTACATGAGCTGTGCCTCACATTGAGCTGCTGTATCTTCTGATGGACATCGCTCTCTGAAAAGTGCTCAACGTTGGTGAGCTGCAGATCGAGGTTGGTCAGCCACACCAGCAAACTTTCCCTGGTCCCTTCAAATTCCTCCCTCTGACTGGTGAAATACTGTGAGAGAAGAAAGCAAAGCAGTCCATTACATCCTCTAGTGAAAGCTTGACATTAATGCCAACTTGTCAATTTAAAATAATAAGCCGGAGATTTACAGTAAAATGTGCAACACAAGACAATTTCAGCTTTTATAAAAACAACTGGAAACATTTGACTTTTAAAACGAGGAGAAATCACATGGCGTCAGAATTAAATGTATTTATGACATTTATTAAGAGAAACAGCCCGTTTCATAGATCAACACATTAGCAGGGGGCCTTTTTACAGCTTTACCGATTACACAATTATTATTTCAAACTGTTCTGAACAATGCTGCAACCGAGCAGTCGCGTTACTATAATTTCAGTAAGGACGCACAAACGAATTTGCCTATTAATTAAATGTCAAACAAAGAAAGTAACATTGCTTGCGTGCATCATGTTGTGATTTTGAAATTAGAATAAAACAAAAATACACTCAATGAGTCAGTGGCCTTTATGTGAATCTGACAAACACCAGCTCCATATTATGACCAAAAATTTAACTAAAACTGAAAATGTACTCTGAAAACTGACTGAAATTAAAATAAATTAAAAAGAAATCTAAAATGAGATTTCAAAAATAAAAGTTTCTGTACCTTGAGCCTGCGGAGGATGGCGGCCACTCTTCGGTGCAGTGTATCCCACCGCCGGTTGCCTTCATGGACCATTGCTTTGAGCTGGCTGGCTCGGTCGGTGCGGTTTTCCCTGGCCAGCCGGCGGTACTGATTGTTGACCAGCTCCAGCTGGGTCAGTCGCTCATGAACCTGCCTTTGGAAACCCTGAAGAAGAGAGAGGAAGCATGGACAATTCAGTGTCTTTATTTCCTCAGTGTGAAGAATTGAAACATCCTCGATTTCTTTATTATATTTTTCTAAGAAAATGAAAAACATTTATCTATGATTTATTGAAACATGTGCAAACATCAATGGAAATACAATATATAGGGCAAAGACAGAGTTTATATTCTTCTAATGACCTTGAAATTCAATATTTGGGACCACCTTTATTTTTATGTAGCCTGAACTATTCTTGCAGTGTCTCAAGGACAATCTATGACTGATAGGGTTCTATTATGTGTTCTATCCAAGTCTACTTTTACTGCATTGGCAGCTCATGCTCACGACGATTTGAACTGATACACTTAAAATTTGGATTCATCACTCCATCAAATGCGTTGCCACGGTTTTTCACTCCAGTTCTTGTGTAATTTGGCATACCTCAGCCTTTTCTCCTTGTCTACCTTCCTTAATAATAGCTTTTTGGTTAAAGACACAATTTAAAATTGGTACTTTGTTTTGCATAAACACAACACTGGTTCATCCCTTGAGTTGCAACGTCCGACTTCAAACTGATAAAGATTACTGATGATCAAACAGAAACAAATCTTCATCAAGCTAACCTCACAACAACTGACCTCAAACTTCTTGAGCTCCTCTTTGGCGACAGCAAAAAGGACATCAGCTGAGTTGGGGTTGGCAGCGGTTTGCTCAGCCATCTTGAGCCAATCCTCAAATCGGGAGTAGTCATTGAGAAACTTACACCAGAGTGTCCACGTCTCCTCAATCCTGCGAGCAGACATCGTGATGGAATATTTGTTTCTGTAATGTTCAGACTCTGCGTACGTCTAAAGCATTAACCTAAAACTTTTAATCAACATGAATTATTATTTAGAAAAGAATCTGTGTCGTGACATCAGTTGAACAGTAACATAAAGAAGACCCCGTGATAAAAAATCATGAGCTTCAAATCGACATTTGGGTCCAGTTTGTTTAATATTTTGTCATATTTCATTTATTATATTTGTGACAGTACAGAAAATTACAGTAACAGACATAGAAGTTTAAACATCAGTATGTTCTTTAGCTCCTACAGTACCTGAGCTTTCGATTCAGAGCCATAGCACAGATGGTCCTCCAGCGCTGGTCCAGGCTGCGGCTGGTCTCCTGCAGGGAGTCGCTCTCCGCCTCAGTGCCACCAGTAGCATCTTCATCCCGCAGCAACACATCGCACAGACTGAGCACGGATGCTACGCCCTCCGTGTGCTTCTCAATGTCCCTCTGCAGCTCCTGGACAGACATAAGGACAGGTATCACATCGGTCCATACTGTGCTACAAACCTCATTTATTAAACATCAGTCCACAGACAGAGGACAGTGAGGCACTGCATGTGACCACCTCTCCCCAAATTAAACAAAGGACAGATATGAATTATTAATCATAAACAGACAAAGAGTTGCAAGGAGTGAAAAAGAACCTTTAAAACAAACAAAAAAGGGGGGAAAAGGGTTTTCCAAAAAAAAGGGAAAAAATTAAAAATGTCAAATTGCTTGTTTGACATTAATAATAATAATAATGTCATAAGGTGTTGTGAAGTCCACCTGCTGCTCTGCCAGTCTCCTTTGGATCTCCTGTTC
>NW_005187475.1:2060735-2103006 GCF_000239375.1 Pundamilia nyererei | reverse complement strand
AGAGCGCCACAGTGACTGGTGTCATAGCAACGTATGGAACAATAAAAGCTCTCTTCTGAGCATTAAAAGCCTGAAGTGTGCCCCATTTGGGAGTTTGAGTTAATTTACCCATTTGATCCTTCCTCCTCTGCTGACGAGGTCCAGCAGAGCCTGTCAAGGGTGAGAGTGGAGACGCTCTCCACCGAAATAATAAGCACTAAAAAACCAGCTGCAAGTGTGATTGTCTGCCTCAAGAATGTATGAAAGGGTCCCAACAGATAACGGAGAAGTGAGAATGTAAACGAGCGGCATATTTTGAAAACCTAGTTAAGAAAAAGTTGGGATGCTGTGTCAAACCCAAATTGTATTCACAACAGACCGTAGAAAACATCCTAAATATTGAAATAAAACATTTTAACATTTGAGGAGAGAATGTTATGGCAGCAACAGGCCTCAAAAAAGTTGGGAAGTGGCCAACAAAAGGCTGGAAATGTAAGTGGAGTCAAAAAGAAAAAAAAAACACCTGGAGGAAAATTTTGTTACTAATTAGTTAAATTGCTGACAGATCAGTAACACGATTGGGTAAAAAAAGAGCAGAGGTTCACTAAAATTATCAGGTTTGCAAATCAATGAATTCATTTTTATTTACATTTTACAAACTGTCTCTTTTTTAAAAAACAGTTTTTTTAAGTATTTGGAAATACATCAAAGTAGTAGTAGAAAAGAAAGTGACCTACAAATGGGTCATAGAAACCCATTGTAGGTGGTTGCTAGGTAATATGATGTTGTCATTGGACATGGGTGAGAACCTTCATTAGTACTTCTATGCCAAGTTTGTTTGGTCAATTAATAAAGGAGTAAGAGGAATACATGGATATTATTGGGCCAACCAACGTAATGTTTAAGGCAAATATAAAATAACTTTATATTTTCTCTAGTTTATCTAAAGGTTAATGAATCAGTATGAGCAAGCCCTATAATCAAAATAATATTTTCAATGCTAAAATATAATTAGTCATGTCAAATTTACTGTTTTATTAAAAAGCACATTATTAAATAGACACACTTACTGAATGGATTAAAATGGAAAATTAAAAAGAAAAAGAAAAAACCCCAAACTCAAACATTTTCCCAGCTTCAGTCAAAACATTAATGTATATTTTGATCGTTTATATGAGAAACTACTGTGGCTTAATACAGTCAGTATAAATTCTGTTCAGAAACACATTCTTCCACTTTGCAGATGCAACCAACTCGGTCCACTAACCAGTCTCTTTCTCCCATTCACTCCTTCTGCACCTCTGACAGGCTAACAAAGGCCAGCAGCTTCACGCCGAGGCCAAACAAAGAAACAAAACCCGGTCAGAGGCACTCGCTCAGGAAAAGGACACGAAGAGAATGGATAGAGAAAATGAAGCAGAAAGGAGCTGGAGGATAAGAGAGGATGCATGGCTATAAAGTACAGCTGACCACAGGAGGGCTCAAAGTTAGCCAGACACTGACCTCCAAAAGGCATTTACTGTTCTTACAGTACTTGTTTAATCCAGTATGATGTTTTTAGATAATTATTCCCTGAACTAAAGATTTAGCTACAAACATGACTATTTAAATCATGCCTACTAGCAATTGAAAATAAAACATAGATAAGGAGCATGAATGCTCCTCATTCGTGCAGAATTTTCACTTCTACAATTTACATACAGAAGTGTATAAAGAAACCTCATAGTTTCACACTTTATTTCTATTAGAAGCATCTAAATTAATTTAGGCTCCAGGACTTTGCTCGGTTAAGTTCACTAGCACACGTTGTCTGACTGTTCTGGGGTTAAAAAGTGCATGCCATGTTTCTAGCAGAGGCAGACAGTTAAAAAAACAGAGATAGTGTAGTTCATCTATTGGCAGACTACAGGATGGCAGAGAAACTCTTCTCCATCAAGAATTCTTGGCTCCCATCTTGTCTACATGTGGTCAAGCCAGCTTAAATCTGCTCACTGGGTCTTTTGAGAGGGCCTCAATTTGAAATTCAGCAATTAATACATACCGACATATGCCTCCCTCCCACCCACCCACCTTCAATAGTTATCCCAGTGACAGGCTACGGGGTGGGGGGTGGGGGGGGTTCAGAGTGGACATATGCTCCCGTCGGAGGCTAGGCGCAGCCAATTTTTTTCATGATAGAGGTGGAGGGGCTAAACAGCAGTGCAAAAAGAGGAGTCTGTATCTCCTGCTCTTCCACAGGACTGTCCATCTGTTTTTAAGGGGTCAGGGGGGGCAGTAACAGTTTACAAACACAGAGGCTTAACCTCTGCAGTCTGAACATTGGAGGCCATGTATTCCTGACAGCTGCAGAGCATAGCTAACGCAGCAGCAGGTGGATGGATACCCAGAAGAGCTGCTGTTTAATTACAGCCTTTTTGGTCCTTAATTATGCCTTTTACTGCTGAGCAGGTTTGATGTGAAAAGTGCTCGGTGGGGGGATAATGATGTGAATTGCTGGTTCTGTACACAGTAAACCTGAATCTTCTATAAACCATTGGCCACATGCACAAATACACACTTCATCTTTTATTCTTACCATAACTTTACCTTTAGTCTTTGAAAGGTGCTTCCTGAATGGGGAGCCACACTGTATATACACAATTTGCTTTCTTAAGTGCCTTTTGCAAAGTGTTTAACTGGCATAAATAAACACTTTTGTTAGCAGGTCACACCATGCAGCTTCTGTGGCGGCTGTGGTTGCTCTCACCTGGCTTCGATTTGGTGGAAGAGGTTGTGCCAGCGCTGGTTGACTTCCTGCAGCGACTCGTGGACCTGTGCCTGCTTGGCCTCGTCGCTGGCTAAGAGCAGCTGCTCTCCCAGCTGTTTCAGATGGCTTTTATTCTCACTAAACAAGTTAATTTCCTCCATACAGTCCTGTAAGGAAACATGAAACGATGCTGATATATGAACATTATATCCTTTGTGAACATTTAGTCCTTAAAACAGCAAGTAACCTTGGAAAACCTGGAAACTATTCCAGTAGTTCTCAAACCACATCAAAACTCATGATTAACGATACAGGGCAATTAGCCAAATGTTGTCTGTTTTTTCTTCATCGGGAAAAAGTTCACACCTAATCAAGTTTTAGTGCAAAGGCATAAAATGGATGAGTTATAGTCATTCAACCTGCCCATTTCCATTCCCTTAAGCACTGGGTTTTTTACCAGAAAGTATTTTCTTTAGCTACTATCTTAATAAAAAGTACTGACAAGGGGCTCCAATTTTCTCCGGTCATCTACAAGCAAAAAAACACAACCTCTAAAAAAACTGAAATCATACTTCATCTTGAGACAGGAAGGACAACTGTTGTGAAAAAACAAAAGGCCTATAGATCATCAATTCTAGGCCACCATCTGTTATAAACACAGCACATGTAGTTCATATATGGACTTAAAATAGAGCTTATATGAATGCCTTAGTTCATGAACTAGTTGTTGGAACACACACTTCCTCAAAGTAATGTCAAAATAATACCCATAAACAATCCCTTTGTTGATTGAGGTGATTATTGTCTGTGAAACTCTAGTGTTGGGCAACGCCTCGTACCTTCTTTAGTTTCTCCACCATTTCTTTGATGCTCAGCTCTCCCCGGTGGCACACTTTGTGCTCCATCTGAGTCAGCCAATCACAGAACTCCTTGTTTTTGTCATTGAAGATGGTCCACGCATTGAGACGATCTGCGATTTCCTGCTTGCGCGATGACACCTAAGAAGAGTCAAAGCAATAAAAGTGGTGTTTAAGCAGTGCTATAAGTTAAAGATTACAAGTGTGAACTACCTATTCTCAGATAATCACCATGCTATGTTTGCACATTGGGTATACTGCTACAATATATAAAGCCCCGCTAAAATAATTCACTCTAATAAATCTTCAGTGCTGGCAGTTACAAAGTGCTATGGTGCAGAGCACATCTACTGGTTCTCTAACTAAACCTTTCCAAGATCTTTTACAATGTTTTGTTACAATTAACAAGCAGATCATGGAGAGAAAAATCATCTATAGTTGTAAACGTGGTACTTTCTTTGGCAAATTTACTGTCGACTTACAGGAAACAACCAAAAGAGTGGTGACGAACTTCTTTATGACTGTCAGTCCAATCTGAAACAGGGTTAATTGTTTTGACTCCCCCTGGTATGCATCCAAGAAACAGTCTGACCCAAATATAGTGCACAAAAAAGCATTTGTGTGGTTGAACTTGGTGCAACTGGGTGTATAACTAATGAAATTTGTAGGGCACTTCAAAAGCCCCAAAGCATAAAAATGTGTGATTACATGGTATTAAAGATTAAAACGTGGTAAAAATGTTCTCTTGCTACAGTTAAATAGCATTTCATCAGTAATCAACTGAATTGAGAAAAATCCCCAGGAGAGTCTTGATATTTGATGAAATTAACAAGGTCCATTTACCTAATGACAGCTTAATACCATGAAAACACCCCATTTCATTGCTGCGGGGGGTGATAATCTTTTTGAAGCTAAAGGGCTTAGCATGCCCATGGGGCATGTTACATCAGCCATAGTTTATTGCTCAGTGACACTTTTATTTTAAAATGAGCCCTGCTTTGGTTTTAATGAACTGGCATCGGAATGGAGGAGAATTTAGGGTGCATTGTGAGCCGCGGTCACCCTGTGAGGACTTAGTGCTTCCCTGGAACAATAGATCCAGTCCCTTGAATCCCCCTTAGCCCAGCCGAGCCATCTGCTCATCAGACCCATTCCGGTGGCTTCCCCCACCTACCACCTGTTAACTATGCAGAGGAAACTGCAGTGGCTCAGATCCACGCCCCCCGGCCATGTCAGGGATGAATACGGATTAAAAATGTTTGGTGTGATCTATCAGCTGAAACTAACAAAAATTCGTTTTAAGACTACTGTCTAGACTTTTCTATATCAAACTAACAAAAACGATTCAGTACAAAAATCACACACACCTAACTGTGAGTGAGTGGTCTTTACTGGAAGAAATCAGATGGCTTTCAGGCAATTACATGATGGTATTGTGCAAAGTTAAGGTTAACTACTTCAGTTTGCATACAGAAAACAAGAGTACTACACACACAATGCATTCCTGGCTGCTGTTGCTATAACCGTGAAACCCAGTAACTCCTGCCAAGACAGGGGCAGGTGGACTATAATTGGGGACTCTATTAGCATGAGCATAAATTAAACCATAATCCCTGACAAAAATGTATAGAGCTTGTCATAACTGTGTGTTTCTCAAGAAAAAGAGTGATTTTGTGCTTAAGCCGAAAGACTTAGTCGCAGGAATTTGAGCCTGTGTGTATACAGCGGAGCTACTTTCTGCAATAATGTAGTTACAGAATTAACCCCCTGTTGTTTTAGACAGCTTCATGTGACTGCTGTGGTAGCCTGACTTTTTCAAGCTCTCACTTTAAAAAGACTTCTCTTTACTTGGCTGATACGAGCAGAACAAGCTCTGCTGGATACAATCTAAAAACAACCTGTGAGATTCACCAAACTGCAGAGGAAATATTAACAAACAAGTCATTTGGCTTGCAGGGAGGCAAATTGCTGAAAAGGAGACAGATGCAGTTTTCCCTCCATGAACCTGCGCACGCTGGCTCTTTTCTCACACAAATGAGTGTAAGTGTCTGTGTGTGTTTGTGTGCGTGTCTCTGTGTGTGGTGTAAGGCTTTGTGCGGCTGGTCACCGCCAAAACACAGCTGGTAGCAACTTTTCCCTCCTTCTCTCCCCAACTTCTCTTTCTCTCTCTTACCTGTTTCATCTGCAGTCCCTAAGACACACAGTCCCCCCGCTCTCTGTTTACATATAAACTTCTCTGTCAGTTCTCACCTTCATACACAGCTCTTCCCACTGACTGTGGAGTTGCTCCAGCTGCTTCTCCAGCAGAGCCGAGTCACTGGCCGTGACATACTGGGACAGGTCCGTCTTCATGTTGGCCAGTTCCTTCAATCCGATGGCCAAATGCTGCAGAGAGAGCTCAGTCTCCTGCATAACACACACAAGCATGCACACTTGAGCACCCGGTCAGATAGCCATGTACAAGTTGTGTGTGAACACGCTTCTCTCTTTTCGCTCTGACCGTCCAGATTAAAAGGATGTGGACGGGACAGGGGGAGGGTAGAAGGGGTAGAAAGGGGGAGGGGAGTGAAAGCATGGGGATATTAAATAAAGGAGGGGTGGGGGTAAACTCAGGGGTTCTCTGGTGGGATGGGGGTAGCTACTGATGAAATTGAAGTGTTCAGAAACTGGCTAGTTTTCAGACCAGTCCAGAAAACTGCAAATTATTTATTGGGATTTAAATGATAGGTTACTGTCATATAGGTGCCAATGGCATACATAGAGAGATGTCAAATTTTCAGTGTTACAGCAATGACAAAACTGTTTCTGTTCTTCTGTTTCTTTTCAGTAAGTATATTATTTCAGTAAATTACACAATGTCCACTGCTGGCAACCCTCAGTACCTGTTTTTCTGCAGCATGTGGATCTGATTCTGAGAATTAATTTGCAGAGAACGAGGTCCTACTCTGTTAAGACAAAGAGTTTTTCAAAGACTGTTTCCGAAGCAGAGAAGGTGACTGTCCTTGGTGAAAGAAGCCGCAGTACTAAAATGTGAAAACCCTATTATCAGGAATGCAAGTGAAACCCTTGATAGTCCTTGATATAAAAAAAGCACAAATTTAAATGTATTTTCATGCATTAAAATCTAAATTGAATCTAAACAGAGTTAATCTTCTCTGCACTGACAGAACCAAAGGCCATATTTCTACATATTTGATCTTGATACACTTGTAAATTACAGACTGTGTGTTTTCTAGATAATTTAATGCTTTGGAAAAGTAGCAAACATGCACATTTATTATATATGGAGTTGCATTACTGTTGAAACTTTGTGCAGGCTGATTGCAATAAAACTATAATAAAGCTTAAAAGCTCTTTAACTGCTTTGATGAATAGAGGTAGATTTCATATGCACAACTGAGTACAAAAGGTTCTATTCTGTCTGGAAATCATACAGCATAGCAGCTCGTTTTATTATCAAAAATTGCCTTCATTTCTTAAACAGTATGTTATGAAATGTATTTTCACTCCACTGTTAGAAAAGTGGAGCTCTGAAATACCCGCAGCAGTTTTCTACAATTTATATCCCTCTACTTTTCATACATTCACAAACACATGAAAACACATCCTTTACAATATTATATTAAATCACCTGGATAAGAGCGGAGTCCTCCGGTCTTTCACACGTCTGTTGTTTCATCTTTAACTCGTGCATTTCAGACACGATGTTGCTGATTCCATCCTGACACCGAGACCACATCTAGACAAGCAGCGTGACACAGAGCGGTCAGAGATCTCTGGAGTGTGCTTGAAAACACATCAATAAAATGCCTCAGAGAAGACAGGGACAGCTTTAACATGTTAAATTATCAGACACCAAATGTGCCTTCCAAAAATAAATTTAATGAACCTCATAAAAGGAAAAAACTCAGAATGTCATCAGTGTTCTTAGTTTTTCAACAGTCAAGCTTTCAGATGCTGTGATAAATCCTGAGTGAAATTGTTTTTTTAAATGTTACAAAACCATAGCTCTTTGGGTCCTTAAAAATTTAATATATTATTCTGTATGATGTCTGCAGTAGTCAATTCTGTTTTTCTATCAATCTATGTGTGATCTGACCTTTAAAACGCTGTTCAGAGGGATTTCCCTTGTCCGGGTTGGATCCTGTTGAGCTTAAAGGGGTTAACACAACTTTGCCTGACCTCTCTCTGGTCACGAAACCAGTCAGATGTCATAATTAACACAGCTCACCCAGCACAAATGTTAGGGTCTGAATATTCTAATAGTCAGAGAGCAAGCACGCTTAGCAGGACTTGATGAAAAATAATGAAAGGGTATGCTCATGTATCTGTATTTTTAAAGGTATTACTTGTAATATAAGATTAGGGTGGTATTTTGTTCGATGTCTGGTCTGTCTAGGTCTTACAGTAAAGCACTGAAGGAATGAAAGGGGCAGACACTGGCAACCAGCTGTCTCTGGATGTGGATCATGGAGAGATTTGAGTCGCTCTTTGATCCCTCTTGGCAGGAGTTCAGTGCCAGGGCAACACACCAGCCTGAGTGTGTGTGCGTGTGTGTATGTATGGGTTGGTTGGGATCAGGTCCTAGATATGGGTCATGCAAAGCAGACACCTCCTACTCCTTTGTTAGTGCACAGACACACTCTTTTTCTTGATTTTCCTGAAGGTGCAGTTTTCTAAATACTCAAAACATATCAGGCAGTGATATAAATGCAGTTTTAAGGTAAAACCTAATATGCTGTCTCTTGATTAAGCTGGAGAGTGGATGGTAAATGTTTATCTTGCCTTTTATATGTGTAGATTTTCTTTCTCACCTACATCTTTCCATGTTATGCAAAATATTTCCTTTGGTGTTGGAGCCTTGATACAACAGTTGAGGCAATATTTGTCCTATTTTAGAGAGCTACAAGTGTATGTTAGGAGTGTGGTAATAAAACGCACTCATTTTTGTTGTTTGTTATTTTTTTATTTTTTTTTTACTTCCTGATACTTTCATTTGATCCTTTGGGTTAGGCTTGATTAGTTTAAATCAAATACAGCAGTTCATGCTGTATTAACATGTTGGGTATGATGTGTTGGGTGCCACAATCCAGTATATCAAGCTCAGTCACCAAAGGACACCTTGTGCATAAAACTGGCGAATGTCTTTGACAGAACAGCGAGAAATGATCCAAGTGAATGAGAACGACTTGCTCTGTCAGCGGTTATAAATCTGTGGGTTGGGCCCTCCTGGTGAGGCTATGGAGTAAAACTAAGCTGAATGAATATGATTCATGCAGTGAAAACCAATGGGAAGGAGTTTGCTGTGCTGACCTTTATTTCACCAAAGTTCAACTTATTCTTTATTATTAATGATTGATAAAAACCTTTCAGGCGGGTGGGGGTGGGCTTTTTTTTGTTAAAAGTGACACATGAATCTGTCTCCTGCAGTTCCCTGATGGTAGTGAATTCCCAGGAAATTATGGCAAATTGACCTCTATGTTTTCTGAATTTTCAGCTTTGGGTTTCTTGGGTCTTTCTGAACTGTATAAAGTCTTTTGACTATTAATCAAAACAGTGAGATTCGGATATGGATTTTACTCGTACACTTTTAAATAACTGATGATTCAGATATAGCATAAAAATGCTAAAAATTAAACACAGGCATGTTACCTTAACAGTGGTGTAAAGCATGTCTCTTCTTTCCCTCAGTAGTGATGTGGTTCGTTGCCAGGCTTCATCTATGGCCTGAAACTCTGACTGCAGTCGACTGTAACACTCTGAGTCCTTCATTGTTTCACACAGATGTTTTCCAGCCTTCAGTGTCTGGGTGTACACAGTGGAGTGCTGATCCAGAGACTCTGTGATACACTTTGAAAAAATGTGGGGAGAAATAGTCTTTAGGGTGAAAATTTTGAGTAAAACCATTAAAAACCTAAAACGTTAAGTTAATATGACTGATCTCCCTTTCAAAGCCCTCTTCTCATGCATCTCTGGGACTTCAGCTGCTCTAGATTGAAGTCCCTTTCTGTCCCCTTTTCCTTCGTTCCTCTCTTCCACAGCATGGCTGTCACGTCTGCTGTGACCCCCAACTGGTCACAGAAGACGGCCGCCCCTCCCTGAGCCTAGTTTTGCTGGAGGTTTCTTCCTGTTAAAAGATCATTTTTTTCTTCCCACTGTTGCCAAAGTGCTTGCTTACAGGGGGTCATTTGATTGTTGGGGTTTTCTCTGTATCATTGCAGGGTCTTTACTTTACAATACAAAGCGCCTTGAGGCAACTATATAAAATAACACTGAGGTTAACTGAATTGAATTGTCTCTGTTGATTCTGGTTTTGGACACATAGACAAATGAACTAAGCCTGGTGAGTACGGCTGGTTCATCAGCAAAGATTGTGTCGGTTTAGGCAAACAACAACAACTTTTGCATGCTGTCACACAATGGTATGGATTGCCATTCAGACATGTCTTTTGCTGATGTACTCCCGCAGCCATAGGAGGAATTTCTAGTGCACAATCTCGTAAAAAATAACAATGAGCGTGCTCCTGGTAACACGCATGCCCTGATTCAGTGTCTGTGGGTTTGAGAACTGTGAAATCTTCATGAATGTAGCAAATCTCCCCACATTTTTATGGGTGGATTACTTAAACTTCATGGTCAGACTTTATATAGAAAAAACAAATTTTTTTTTCCACTGCATTGTAAAATACATTTTTATACTGACCTGGTAATCATCGACACAGTTCTGCAGCTGATCCACTGCACAGAGAAAGCGTCCAGTTGGGGGCAGCAAAGAGTCAGCGTCCCTCAACAACTTCCACAGATGTTTCAAACCATTCTTGTAGATTCTCCATTGGTGCAGCTGTTCCTTTGTTAAGGTCCGGCTTTGACCAGCCAGAGCCACGGAGCTGAACCAGCCATTCTTTAAACTGACCACTTGTGCCGTGAGCTCAGATCTGTACCAACAAAACCAACAAAATACAATTTCAGTTTTTGTGTGTCATTGGGTCCAAAACAATCAACTAAAACTAAAACCACATAAACAAATAAAATAAAATGGAGGCGATAAAAACTGTGTTACAGTGTGTCCACATACATACACACATAAAAACAAAAAGCATAAAATTTTACAACTAATGCAGCATAAGGGCATCTCTGTCACAGCTGATTTATCTGCAATCTATAAATTACCAACTGCAAAATAAGTGGGATCTTAAAAATGTCTTCCAGCTGTGAGCAGCGGTTCCAGCAGCGAGGGAAAATTCCCTCTGGGTTCTTTCAAAATTCTGAAACCGTTCCAAGCTTCTCAAAGAATTCAAAGACGGATTCAAGGACATCGAGGAAAAATACAGCAGTTGTCTGCCATGCACACACACACAGTAATTTATTTTCAGTCAGTTTAAGACCTCAAAACAACCACCTCTCATTAGTCAAATCACCACCCCCATTTGTCTTTTGCAATGGATCCTTGCAGCTGTATTATTTCCCACACAAATCAAAAGGGTATGCACTCTACAAATATTTTCTTTTATGATTATACTTTGACCATTTAATGTCTCATGTATTTAAAGAAAATTCTACTGATACAGTTGTTATTTTATTACACTAGCAACAACAAATAAGCATTTTATGTAAAATAATTATATGCAAAGTATTTACTTCTAAGCCTTTTCTTGACTTATCCATCATTTACCTTTTCTCTCCTGTTTCTTTTTCCATGGATTTGATTGCATTACAGAGAAGATGCTGCAGAAGCTGATGTCCAACCATTATGTCAGCTTGAAGTCTCTGTGGGAGCAGAAAAGAGGGCACAATGTGATTCTTACATCACTCTTTATCTTTTTTGAAATAAACACTGTTTATGATTAAACATTTCAAAAGTGTAATAAAATTGTAATTACATTTCTTGCAGCATTACAGCTTTTCTTCAAAATAACATGAAAATTGCTCCAGTGCTGCAATGCTCTCAGCCTCAGCGATAAATGAAATTACTGGGTCGAGGAGGTCATTAGTTTGGCTTCAAAGTGAATTATCAAATTTTTCAAATAGTTACTTATAGGAGGTCCATCTACCTGATGGACAATCAGCATCTCTTGAAGGCTTGAATAACTCGGGTTTTTTCTGCACACTGCTTCCTGCTCCAGTTTCTCCTTGATCTGTGTCAATCTTCCACTCTTTTCCTGAAAGCTCAGGGAACGCTGGCACTCATCCTGCAGTTCTCTAGGAAAGAAATGTAACATACATCAACATGCAAAGCTTTCTTTTACTACAGCGCAGAAAAAGAACACTCAGTGCATCCATTGTCTCCAGAAAATGACACACTAAGTTATTCCTCAGAAGAATTTGGCAATAGACAACAACACTACAAAAAACACCCCCACCTTCAGTTATGAGGCTTTATTTATCAGGACACAATAAAAATAATCTGGTCCATTGCAGAAATTAAAATTAAGTAACTATAAGCTCAAATTAATATATAACATATATAACATATAACATATATGGCATACACCATATATTACTCATTTAACAAAAATGTAATGAATTGCTGCATTAGTGCTTCCCAACAGACGCGGTGTAATATCTCTTGTTGTTCCTCAGAATCAGAATCTTTTATTGCCATTGTAGCAATCAAACACTGAACAACGAAACTGACGTGCAATTCTTACTTTCACAGTCAAAATAAAAATGAAGTAATTTTAATTTTATTTATTTTTAAAAGTGAGTTAAAATTGATAAAAGATAAAAGAGATTGTATTTAGCTAACCTTTACCCTGATAAGAATTATATTTACTGTGTTATAATATGTAAAACCTAAGAATAGAGGGTACACTTTCTGTTTATGATGATTGTACACTGCTATGTGATACATAAATATCTGAATTTGCCTGAAAAACTGTTAAATGTGCAGACAGCTACACATAGATTACTATCTTTGCTTTCTCGTGAATTGAACTTCCTCACCTGTCTGATGAACGAGTCATGACTTCGACCCACTCCCTGATAAGTACGTGCAGTCTCTCTGACTCCTGTTTGTTAAGATTCAGGTGGCCACTCATGTCTCTGATGTCCAGCAATGATGGAAACAGACCACAGAGCTCCTGGAGTACCTGCTGCAAACCCAGGTATATTTGAAACAACTGTAGTTTAAGAGCATTTGTTAATAAAGTGTACAGGGATGTAGACAATAGTGAGTCCGACGAACCTTTACAGAGTCTGTGTTATCTTTGCCGGCCTTTAGTTTCTGCTGTAAGTCCTGCATCTGCTTTTCGAACACCTCCAGTTGGGCGTGAAATAGTTTACGTTGCTCTAAATCCTCCTGCACATTCAAAGAAATGTAACTGAGTATATATAACAGTTTGAGTTTGAGAAAGTGTCCCTCTGCACTCAGTGTGACGATAATAAATTCTCATACAGTGGGAAGCTAGACTGAAAGAAAACTGCACAGGTAAAATATTTCACATAACTTCCCTCACCTCAACACTCCTCTTTTTCTCTGCAATTGCCTCGTTTAGCAACAGGATGCCACGCGACAGCAGTCTGGTTTCTGATCCTATTAAACTTGCAGGTAGTGGTTCTAGCTGGCCAATAAGAGGCTTGGATGCTGCTAAGACATCTCCCATGATGCTTTGCAGCTCTTCAGCAGCACCCTGCAACTTCTGGATAAAAGAACAAAAAACAAAACACAAAATTCTGATTTTTCATATTCATATATATCCATGTAGTGTGTTTAATTTTAAGCAGCAGCTTTAACAGAAAAACTTTTTAACCTTTCAAATTGTTTTCATCTAATTTATTTGAGGATTTTTTTTTTAAATAAAGCAGAAGATCAGAGCTTCTTTTTCTAACAAAATACACTTTTCTGTGTAGTTTGAAGAAGAAAAACCCCAATATTAATAGCACCGCAAAAGCTTTTTGTTAAAAAAAAAAAAGAAAAAGAAAGAATTTCCAAATTAAACACGTAATACTGCATCAGAATTACGCACGAAGAGGGGACATCAGATGTATGAAAACTGAACAGACCACATTGGATATTTCTGCCAGTAAATGCATGCTGCCTGTTCAGTTCCAAGAATAGAGGATCAGTCATTGAGAAAAACATTTAATTAAATTGTGTATGTAATTCGTGTACTCTCTAAACCAATGCCAGGTACAGGATGAGTCAAAGGGGGAATTTGATGACTCTAAATACTGAGAATGGCAGATATGAAAAATAAGATCTATTAAATCCTAATAAGCTTATTTGCTTGCTCAAGATAACCTTTAATAATCCCAGAAATAGTTTCAATTCAACCACTTAAATTTATTCATGCTTTCAGATATTTGATCTACTCAGTCTTAAGCTACTTTAAAACCTTATGAAACAAATCCAATAACTTGAATTTTTTTATTATTATGACATAAATCACATTGTGGATAACAGTGGGTTTACTGCTAGAACTTCACACACGCATACTGAAGCATTACATAAGCGTATGAGGCAGCTGATTTCTGCTAACAACCTGTTCTGTATAGACAGTCTAGTAACAGCCCTAGACTCACCTTTACTGAGCCATCTATGGCTTGAGTGTTGTGTCCAGCTGAAAGTGATGACCTTGATAGCTCCTCCCACTCATGCTGCAGGTGTTTCTGCTGTGCAGAGCAGCTACAAGAGAGACGAGTGTATTCCTGCCAGACCAAAAGCGTCTCTTCTGTCTTTATGTTTTCCTCCTTTATCTCCTGCACCGTGTTCTGCCACCTGAGAAGGATGCAATGCTTGATTACTTTGCGGCTGTATAGCGCTAACATGCACAAAGTAAGACCATAGTTGCCTGATTTAGTTGACGATGTGTGCAACTGTAACATGTTTAGTTGTTAATTGAAATATTGCTGCGTGCACTGCAACGCAGGCCTCTGACCGTTTTTGTTCTCCTTCCACTTCATCACGTAGTGCCTGTGCCGCTCCATGATGGAGAGACCCTACAAGACTCTGACAGGATTTGTTCACAGCTGCCCAAAGTGCTTCTCCTTTTCCAGCCTCCTCCTGGAGTTGCTGTGGGACATAAAACACATTTCTTTTATATTCCTTCTTACTCTAAACTAAAGCTTAGAGACTGAAAAGCACTGACGGCTTGACATCTGTGAGTGCCTACATCTATTCTAAATCTGTCACAACTAGAATGAGGGGCTTTTAACTTCATACAGCTACAGCTGGTTGGTCAAAAACATTGTTTTTCTAAACTGTTGCTTTAACACTGGCAAATATATAAGGCTTTCAGGAACTGACATGTCAAACTAATTAATATGATAATTGTTAGAATGAAATACAACATGTGATTATTTTTCTTGTAGCTTTGTACGCACACAGTTGGATATAAAGGTTCACCAACAAGGCTTACCAGGAGGAAGTCCATGTATCCCTCTGCCTGCTTCAGCAAGAAGAGAGTAGCTTGTTGATGCTGAAAGGCACAGCGCACCCTGGTGGTGTGCAGAGTCACATCCCTCAGATCTCTGTGGAAACAACTCCACTTTTCCACAACCTGTTGAAGCGCAGGTCTCAGAGCTTTCATCTAGAAAGGCCGCCAGAAACAAGACCATTTATAAAGATAATTTATACTGTAGCTCAGTTCATCTGAGATTTGGAATGATTTTTTGAGTACTCCATGCATTCTGTGCAGTTATTGAGCAACTTGTAAGACATATGACTGCACTAAGCACCATGTTTGGCATATGGTGCTGATCAGGGTGAGTTTATCAGAGCTTTGTTTGCTACGTCTGGAAAAAGGGACAGAAAAAAGAATAAACCAAGTGAAAGAGTGGAAGGACATAAAGCCAAAACAATAAACTTGAAAACACTTTGCAGAGGGAAAATGCAAAACTGAGTGATGAGTCACTGTGGGTCTATCATGATAAGTGACCCCTTTGTGTATGGAAGTGTTACTCAAGCATAAAGCAATAACTTTACATGTTGTCCAAGGTGTTTCAGGTTGAAATACTTCTCATCATCTGCTCAGGACAGGATTTACAGCTTATAAAGCTTGTGTTTTAATATGCTGTAATCTAGCACTGAATTATAGTAAGACTGACTTTTACCTCTTGACTAAGATCCCGGCAAGCATGACTGACGCCCTCTGCCTCATTAGAAAAGGCAACATCACATGGGCGCTCCTGTTCCCTTTTATCGTACACATGTGTGGTTTTTAACTCTTGTAGAGCTGCAGCCACTTCCTTCACTCTACCCTCAAGAGCCTGACAAAAAAAAAAACACATTCTCAGATCAGACCAGAGCGGAGGGGATGATACTCTACAAAAGGCCCTCATCTCTTTGCTCCTGTTACTTTACCTCCCACTCCAGCAGAGCCTTATGAGCCAGAGTTTGGCTGGTGGGCTGTTTCCACTGATTCAGCTGCTTCTTCTGCTGCTCTATCCAGCCGTGGAGACACTGCAAACGCCTCTCCCTTTCTGCACAAGTGCGATGGATCTGCTCAGCACCACAAATCTGATGAGAGAAAGCCAAACGGTGGATGAATCATGACAAGCAAAAAAGTCATGAAAAGTTATGTCTTTATAGCCGAGTTGGTGTTAAAAAAATGTATTTTCTTGTTCCTGTTGCTGTAACGTAATATAGATTTATGGCCTCTTTGGGGTTCCAGTGCCGATATAAATCACTGATGCAGCACACTATGAACTCACACACATATTTTTTACATAATAGCCTTTTATCAATGTCCAACTTGAAAAATCTGTTTGCATCAATAAAAATATGATAGATGGATAAACATAGAGGTTACAGTTGCATCAGATTAGTAGTAATCTGCCTGTTTTATTAGTTGCTGAGATAGAGACCTGACTTTCTAGCTCTCTCAGAAAGTGCAGCCACTGCAGCCTGGAGGCACCGAGTTCCTCTGCGAACGTTGTACGCTCAGAGCGGACTGCCTGGATGTCTGCCATCTGAGGCCTGGGCTGACACAGGAAATGAAGGAGGAGCTGCCCATTGGTCACAGCAGCTTTGAATACCTAAAAAAACAACATAAAAAATGAATAAAACTATGCAAACCGAACCGAAAACCATGCTAGATTCTCCCCTGCTTGAATAGACCAACAAATCGGATTTAATGTAGATGCCTCTGTTATGCCACTTTTTTAACTTACATTTTTCATACCTTTCAGTCTTTGAAGAATTAAATCAGTACTGTTTTAGTGGTTTAAATTATAGTGCTTTTACTGCAGGATGTGATTCATAGATGTCACTGACATAACAGCAGAAAAAATAAGAGCCATATCGAGGAGAGAACAGTGAAATGCACCCTTTCAAGGAAAAAGCAACGTATAAATTTCAGATGCTCGCTTGTTGATTGTCAAACAAATTGATGGATGGGTTGCGTCAATTCAAAGTAAAGACTGGCACTGAAATAACCTTTCAAATATAACCAATTGAAATAGATGCAGAGGGAAAAGTGAAAACAGAGGCGGTTTAAGTACCTGGAAATTCTGCAGGATCTCAGTGACCTGAGCTGCACTGCTGGCCTTGAGGACTTTTTCTTTCTCCTGGTTCATGCAGTTCTTCATCTGTTTGAGCCAGTCCTCCAGATCAGAGAGAAGCTCCATCGATGGCTGTGCTGCCAGGAGACACTAAACGGGGAAAAGATAATAAAGAAAGCAGGGAGGTTCACTTTACATGACATATATTCCTAACTTTAGTTCGTTTTTTAGATTACTTCATATGATTTATCTAACAATGTAATTATATTTTTAAACATCTGCTCCATTACTATCTGACCTTTGTGCACATCCGCATTATTAAATCTTTTTTATCTTCTCTGTGGTTGCCAAATTTTTAAACATCAGAATGATTATGAAGCCAAATATCTGGTTCCACTCTCTGGTGATAAATGCTCAGGAGAAATTGAATCGTGGCTGTCTTCTAGATTCATGGTCCTCCCTATCCTCACTCACCCTCATATAGATTTCAGCAGGGTTTAAGGTTGCACTCCCCTAACTGGAGAGGAGTTTTCAGTGCCCAATTATTTTTGAAAACCAACCAACTTCAATAAATTGGAAACTGGGCCACTATAGAAACCACTAGAAAGGGGCTATTCATCTAACAGTTAGGGTCTTTTGAAAACATTCTGCACCTGTTGCAGCTGGTCTTGGGTTTTTGACATGTCAGAGGTCAGCTGGTTCCAGCTGTTCTCCAGTTGGGTAAGCTGAGTTCTCAGTCCAGGGCAGTCAGCCTCCCTCAGCTGGAGGAGCTGAGCAGCATGCTTGGATGCCGAGGTCTTCAGTACAGACATACGTTCCACTTCCATGGAGAAGTCCTGGGGACATGTTGAGGTTAACTAATATTAGAAAACAAATCAATATTGTCCAGCAGCCAGTTTAGACCCATATGTCCATCCATTACAAATTTGTGTTAATTTATTTGGACTTTTTGTAGGTGGTGTTTGCCCGTTCTAACTAAAGCTGGGGACAGGATTAAATATTATGTCATGTAAGGAAGCAAATTTTTATTAATTTCTTCATGATCATGTCATAGAATGCAATAAAGGGTTAGGGTTATGGTATCTGCTTATATCAACCTCGTATACCAAAGATTGTAGCGTTCTGTAACATTTTACAAATGCATTTTACGAAGTGCTTGAAAAAGACTTAAACCACAGGAACGATGAGGAATCATTTCATTAAAAAGCAAACTAGTAAGAAAAAGATAGATGTTAGGATGTTAGGGGCAGACTGCAGCGATTCTTTAACTGGGCTGTTATTAAGCTTCTTTAGGTCAAAGGCTATTTGATGAGAACACAGAAAAGCCTTACCAGCAGCTTGATGAGATTGCTTTGAACACACTCCTGACTCAGGTCAGAGAGATTTACCAGACCTGACAAAGTCTTCAGGTGTTTGTTGGCACCAGCCAGCCATTCACTGACCAAGTCAAAGTTGGTGTGGAATCTGTGGGGAGGATGGAAAAGCACATAGCTCAACCAGTGGGGCAGAACATGACTGTACCTTCATACAGAGTGAGGTAAGGACTTGGGCTTGGATCCACAAGTGATAAATAGGGCTTGTAAATGAGTGGGGGGGGGGTTTCTGATGTCTGGGCTGTAGAATACATTCAATAAGAATATAAGGAACTTTCTGTACAACAGATTGTCGAATTGTTGCTGTAGGAACTCATATAGTAATTCTTTGCCTATGTCTGTTTTTCATTTGGCACGTTTTGTGCTTCACTTTTTACTGACTAAGAGCCCAGGCAACATTTCTGAGCATAATTTTTAAAAAAACCTAACAACATGAATCCACTAAATGTTCTGTTCAGTCTGTGGAAAGAACATAAGTCACTCAGATATGGATTTCAGGATGCTCCTATAAAGTATGCTACAAAGTTATTTGTTTATATATTCCAGATCATTTTTGCAGGTTGCTAGTTAAAGTGCTGTTATTATTCTTATTAAAAATCGCCATGGCAACTTTTGTGAATCCACTGACAAACATTTGACTAACAGTAATTAGTGGTTAACTTCACGATCAAATGATGGAACAATGAATCGCTGTGGAAAGACCAAAGAAACACACACAATACCTATACTCTAAACATTTCACACAAGGCCATCAGGTTATACCAGGCTTCATTGTACTTTAGCTTACACACAAATCAATAGAAGACTAAAGACAGCTGGTTGTGAGGCACTTTTTCACATAGTAAAACTGAAAGGTTGTGAAAGAACATCTTGTTAGGGAGGTCTAAGTTCTTTTTAACAACCTTTTAAAAAGCTCATGCTGGGTAGAAAGAGACTTTTGGCAGATATTTGAACAAAGAACAAATGAAGAAAAAAAAAATCAGCAACATTTTTCATTCTGTGCAGGCAACAGTTTAAACTTTAGCCAGTAGATAATAAAGATCCCAGTGAGCCTGGATCACCTGATTTGGCTGTCCTGGATGTCTCTGCAGCGCTGAATCTTTTTCTCTGTTCGCCTGTAGGCATTCCTCCAACGCAGCTCCAGAGCGCCGCCTGTCTGATGGGTTGATGCAGCAAGCAGGGGCTCTGCCTGCAGCACCTTACCCTGATCCAGAATTGCTCCTAAAGTGGTTTTGTTGTCATCCAGCTGGACCAGTGTTTGCTAAGTGACAAGGAGACTTATCAGTGCTTATGCTTAGAATATCTGGAAACTCGATCTAATGCTCAAAGAGACACTTTAAAAGTCTGACGTGCAAAAATGATACGTGAAAGAGGTAGAGGACAGAAAATCAACAAGTTAATAGCAGATGCAAAAAAAATCATCTCTCATTCTCAGTGCCAATAAAGCAAAATACCACCTAAGCCTTCACTATGGTTGCAGCTCTCTTTATTTCACAGTTCACTCTTTATTACTGTCACTGTTAGCTTCTATTTTCCCATTTTCCCACCAGTATTTTAGCACCATTCGTTCCTTTGTCCTAAATTGACTCAAGTACCTTGGCTCCTCACTCTGTGTCACATACACACATTACTCATTACGATGTGACTGCAGTGAAGAAAAGAGCTCTCACAAATCCTAAAGAAGCTCATTATTTGGTTTCTGTTTAATTTATTGGGGGATGTATTTTCATCACAGTGATTTCGAGTCATGACGCACAGAGGCAGCTGATGGTACAAAACTATCACTTTAGTAATTAGTCTGTGGTGAAATATGCAGTACCAAATGAGATATAAAATCCTAAATAGATTGATGGTTGCTGTCAGCTTTTAGTTTAAATTAATTCTGAGTGTAAACTGGAGAGTCCTGTCCTACTGCTGCCTGTTCATGAAACAATACAACTTGACATAATGTTCAACTAAGATGAGATAAGATAAGAAGTACTTTATTTATCCTGAGTGAAATTCCTTTGTCATACACATGCTCAATGCAGCAAGAGAGACAGAGAAGCAGAGGAATACGATATACAATATGTACAAGTATATAGTAATATACAGTAGGATAGTGCAAAATATAATATCAAATAACTGTAACAAGTAACAATATAACTATATCCTGAAAAATAAATAGCTTAGCTATCAGTGCAGGTGATTCTAAAAGTGACATAATATTGTGCAAATGAATAACAGAGTAGCAGCATATGATGGGGAGATGAAACAAACATTCAATGAAAAACTGTTGGGTGATATTGCACGGTCTGAATGGGAACAGAATAGCTTTGTTATAAATCCTCAGGAAAATCACCTACAGAGCGAGCAAGAGTTGTACAATCTTTTGTACTAACCATCTAACCAACTAACCATCTTTGTAGTTTATTGAGGGGCTTTCTGGAAAATACAGGAGACTAGAGCCCAGGATTCTTATTAAAAGAAGCACTTTCTTCTCTTTCTGTCTTTAAAACATTATAAAAAAGAAACCTTTTATGTTAACATGAACTGATTTCTGTACGAATAATGAAAATAAACCTATCACACTAAAATGAGAAAACTAGCTCCTAGTCATAAACAAACAGATTAGGCTAAGGAGAAAGAAAAAAAGTAACAAAACAACTCTGACTTAGAGAAGTGAGAACAAATTATGTGAAGTGTGACAGGATGTACCTGGCAGGCATCTAGTCTGTGCTGCACTAACTCCTCCTCATCATCATCTCCCTCAGGCTCCCATCTGCTGATGAAGGCTTCAGACTCATCCAGCACTCTCCCCAATCGACCACAATTATCCTCCCAACGGGTCCACTCCTAGAGCAGAGCCAAATATAAATCCAAACCTCTACTTTGAAATTGAATCTATGAATGCATGTTTTTCCAGGAAAAATGAAACAAAAGTGCACATTTGTGAATGTATAAATTCATATGGCCTTCAGCAAATATGGGCTACAAACCTGAAGTCTCCTTTGAGAAGCCACTTCCTGTTCCAGAGCCTGTTGCTGCAGTGATTTGGCCCTGGCTTCCAGGTGTACCCGTTCATTCTCTTGACACTTGAGTGCTTCTGGCTCATGTTGGGATAGATACTGAACAAAAGCCATCTGGGACCTGAGGACCTGCAGAAGCTTCTATATCACCAAGAGACGAGCAAAGCGATGATCAATTAAATAAATGTGGCAACAAACTGGATGTGATTGAGGTCTAAATACTCGGGTGTCTAATGATTAATTAGTGGAGGTTGTGCTTGCAACATGGGGCTCTTTAAAAACCAGGAGTTTGCTTCATACTCTTGAAGTAATGTACCAAACTTAAATCTGCTCTTTGTCTGTGTTTTGAAGAACTTCCTGAAAGTGAGATACCTTGTGTGTGCAGAGAACAGCTTGAAGTTTGCTGCAGCTGTGAACCTGGCTCATCTTTCTCTCTCTTATGCATTCTTCACCCAGTTCCAGGAGCCGAGTTATCCCCTGAAGCAAGGACCTAGAACTGTGTTGCATCTTGGCCTTTTCCCCTGGACTTTCCCTCAGATGTCTGGCCAGCACACACTGCAGAGATACAGATGAGCAGCAGAATTTAAGGAGAATACCACTAACTTTTAAAATACAGATCCTACATCAGTAGCAACTACTAAGGCAGTGAAATGTAATCAGTTAACTATGGCATCCATATAAACTCAGTAAGCACTAATATGTCTGAATAATTGTCAGCAAACTCATTTGTCTGATATCATAACAACTGCCTGTAATGGATGTTTTGCTGTTATATTACTAGCATTTTAATTAGGCCTTCTCTAGTATTGTAACACTAGTGCTATTAATCATGCACACATACACAGCAAAGCTGTGCAGCAGTGGTTACCTCCAAACTGGGACCAGCCTTTAGATTTTGAAAGACTTGACTCTGCCCAAGTTCAAACTCGTCCAGAAGACACAGCTGATTGGTGGAGATCTCCTATTGAAAGACACAAATAATATGTTAGCTTAAGTGCTGGAAGAAGTACTGAGGTTCTTCACCAACTCAAAATGACTGCATCTCATACTTTACATGCAAATAGCTTGACGCTCGAAGCTTGCTGTTAGTAATGAATGCTTGGTGTGTAAAATCTAAGCCTGTATGGTGGAAATTAATCAAATTACAAGAATAAAGCACCACAAAATAGAAACTACCTCAAAAACTATATGATGATTATAGTACTTAGAGTAGGAGTGATTTTACTGACATTTAAAAATACTTATACTAATATTCTGAATATTCAGTTACACTGCATAGCTTACTAAAACACGTCACAGCCCAGCAGTTTTAGTGACACAGTTTCTGCACAACCACAGACATGTAAAACATGTACTATTCACAGAGTCTGTTGTTTCTGAGTGCTACTGTAGAATTTGGGTTTTGCTGCAAGTAAAAATTGCATATTTGATCTAGTCCTGGGAAAAGATGGGAAAGGGGTCGACAGTGAGCTCTAATTTATTTCAAACCTTGCAAGGGTCCTTAAGGCCTGGATCTTCAATAAGCTGATTGTGGGAGGAGGTCAAGACCAGCTGAGCTGTATGAAGACAATCCTGAAGGCAGGTCAAACAGCTGTAAGCATCTGGTTCTTCCTTTGAAAGTTGAGGCCTGGTTTCTGACACTACTTTACTCATCAGTTCAGAGAGGGTCCCCAGCTCAGCTGATATACACTGCACACAAAAACACAAAAAAGGACAAACCGAAAGTAAAAATTCAACCCTGACATTCAATTTTACAGAGAGACAAAAAAAGATATAATAGTAATGGATAGATTCATTGGCCACTGCAACGTCTATTCAAATGCTCCGGAAAGCAAATATCACATCAGTTCACTCTTTATTACTGTCACCATTAGCTTCTATTTTCCCATTTTCCCACCAGTATTTTAGCACCATTCGTTCCTTTATCCCAGATTGACTCAAGTACCTTGGCTCCTCACTCTGTGTCACATACACACATTACTCCATCAGAAATGGGAAGAATGTGGCATGGTTGTGGTGGCAGACAGGCTGATCTAAAAATTTCAGAAACCACTAATCTACTGGGTTTTTCCCACACAACCATCTTTAGGGTTTAAAGAGAACAGTCAGGAAAAAAAGAAAATATCCAGTGAACAGCAGTTCTGTGGATGAAAATGCCTTGTTGATGCAAGACATCAGAGGAGAATGGCTAGACTGCTTTAATAGATAGGAAAGCAACAGTAGCTCACATAACCACTTGTTACACCCAAAGTATGCAGATTTTGTTGCTGACCATGTCCATCCCTTTATGACTGCAATATACCTATCTATGATGGTAGATACCAGCAGGATAACGTGCCATGCGGCAAAGCTCAAATCATCTCAGACTAGTTTCTTGAACATGACTATGAGTTCGCTGCCCTCAAATGTCACAGTCATTAGCTCTGAATCCATGTGGGATCATACATTGTGGATGTGAAGTACGTGTGTAGCAGCTATGTGAGCAGATATGTGAAGAATAAAGGCAGCTCTGATGGCAAAAGGGAACTAACTGAACAGTCACCTCGTGCTGCAGCAGCCTCAGCTGAGGTTCATCTTCACCCGTGCTACCACAAGTCAACAGAAGGTCAGTCAAAGAATCGAGGCAGAGGAGGACCTGCTGTATAGCCTCGTAAAACTCCTCTTTCACACCTGGATGAGAACCATCGGTGGAGCTCACCTGGGAAAAAGCACAATCATCAGTTTAACTTACCACAGTTTTTTAAAGGTCAGATTCTCTGAATATTTTGGCTCATTCTTCTTAATTTAGTGATGTTTACTATTTACTACTATGCTATTCCTACATCCCAACCTGTTGATACTAATGTATAAACAGAGTTAGTAGATCTTATATTCCGTACCGAGATGAAAAACTGGACAAATTGTGTCTAGCATGTTATCTGATTTGATTTTGACTTGAATGACATGAAAAACTTTAAATACATTTATATGAAAAGAACTGTCCTTAAAAATGGTGTTTTATGATTATAAAGACAAAGCTGCCAGGAAATAGCCAGTCAAGCCTTTTGGTAATTGCTTATTTTGTAGCCCTATTTAAAAAAAATCCATCTTTGTGCCTTCATGTGCTTGAAGTACTTTTCAGAAATACAACTGATTATTTCATTGAGCCTCAGTCCTCCATGTTAGTCAGTTATTTGTGAGAGAGCGTACTACCTGTGTATCTAGATCAATATACTTTCAGCAGGAACGCACTTAAAAAGTCTCTTTCTATTATACATACTATTTTTCTTAGCATAGTGATGGCCTCCTGTGTGTGCTGAAGTGCTGCACAAGTAGATCCAATTGACCTCGACGCCTCATCTGGAACCTAAACACAAAGAGAAAACTGAACTTAAGGTTTAACAGCAGGTGAAGGAAAAAGACAGAATGCAACAAGGGTGTAACTGAGCAGAGGCAGGAGTTACATCCCCTGCTTCGTCCTTTCATATTCAGTAATATCGGATCCATAATTTTGCTTCCAGTAAAACAAAATCGGGTCTTTTAGCAGCAGAGGGAACGCTCATAATGATATTCTTTTGCTCATTGTGGGTCCTTTTTCATTGTGGAAGACAAGCAGCTTCACAGATATGAAAACAAAATGAGCTTTGGCACGGAGGACAGGATGAAAGGATTGGCGAACCTTGTAACCTGGTTGCTCTGGTAACAGATGTAATGGCTATGTTGGTGACATCCACATTTTAGAAAAAATTTTACTTCTATCACCTCACACCTCATGTACATCATGCAGTCTGACTGAATACTACAGATTCAAGCACTGAATGGTTATTTTCCTGTTTTCTTACCTTTTGTCTGTTCTCTGCATCTTCTCTGTTCTGGCTTTGATGGTTCTCCTTAACTTTTTTCAAAGTGGTTATTTTTTCAGAAATCTGGGAATGAAGGTGACTCCACCTTTGGCGCTTGGGGTTAACATTTTCATGTCCAGGCAAACTAGGGACCACAAAAAGTTTATGAGCCTTTGATATGCTGTGTAAAGAGGAGGTCCAAAACTAAAATACTACAACTGGAACTTTTACCTGATTGGCTCAACAGAAAACTGCTGGGATCCTCCCAAAAAACAACTGGTGCTGACTTCAGTTTGCTCCCTCAGTCTATCAAAAACATCCTGTTAAAACAAACAAAAAAGTTATTAATCTGGTACTTTAAATACTAATTCTGCAAACTTAGTTATCACTCCCCTCCCCTCCAAAAGGGAGAAAGTATGTAATCGCCCCCCTTTGTTTGTTTGCCTGTCTATTTGTAAGCAGTCTAGTGTCCACAGTTTTCAAGAGATCCTTTCAAATGTTGTGTGTTGGTCAAGGTCACACCAAATGTAAAAGTAAAAACTTTTTATTATCCACAATTTTTTATAGAAAGTCTCGAAACTTCACAACAATGGATCTTGGGGGACATGAGTTAGCGCCCAATGTCAAAGTTGACTTTGAGTTATTACTCCAAGTAAGATATATATGTATATTTATTGTTAAATTAAATGTCCATGAAACCATTTACTTAGGCTTAAATAACTTTGATCAACATCTCTTTGAATCTTCAGACAATTACCAGATCTGAATTGGGAGCTGTGGACAGCGACAGCTTCTCCTCCTCTATCAGCTCATCTGATGCTCTTCCAGCAGCAAATGGAGTTATGGGTCTTGAAGGAATCAGCCTTGTATCTTCCGCTCCAGCTGCTGCCTGAGGGGTGTTTGTGCGAGGGTCAGCATCAAAGGCTTCGTGTTTCGGTAAATCATGCTGGTGCACAGCAGCAGCTTTAAGCTGGCCTTCTGCTGCAGGGACGGCTGCAGTGTTTAGTGACTGAGCGGTCACAGATTCAGGAGTAAGTGCTACGTCAAAATCAGCTTTAGCATCAGGTGTTATTATTCCAGCCTCAGCTTGTTTGGCTTCAAAGTTGATATCTAACTCGGGCTTTTCTGCACATTCAGAAGACTGATGAAGCATACCCTCCAGGTCCTGAAAGACAAATGAAAGATGATACTAGAAATAACTACAACTTATGGTAGGTATATTAAGATTAGTTTTAAAAAATCTTATGAAAATGTTTATAAAAAGAGCATATTATTGAAAGAAAAGGCAATAAATACTCTTATATATCAATATGAAACTGATTATTTACCTTCGTATGTGACGGTGGCTTATGTTCTGCCATATCCTCCCTTTGCACTTCTGAAAGCTTGAGCGTGTCCTCAGGGTCCTAACATATTGGTTGTATGAATATACAAATGCAAACCAAATCCTTGCACAAACACATATAAATTACTCATGCTATTCTCATCCTGGGTGTGTGTATGAAAGGAAAGGTTTCTGAGGAGCAGCTGCTTCTGACAGCGACAGAGTGGGGTTATCAGCAAACACAATGACCTGCCTCACACAGCTCATTAAGAGCATGCAAAAATCTCCTGGTTTCTTCCACAGCACAGGAAAAAGATAAAGTATTAGTGCTAGAAATTGTGAACAGAATTACATCGAGGGGTGATTCCATGTCAGTTCACCAAATACCTACCACCTGATCATCTCAGATTCACCTGAACAAATTTCAGGGAAAAAATATACTTTTTAATAGGAATTCTGCAAAATTTCAGGTCCCTGCTGTCATTATTTCTTTTGTCAAAATGAAGCAATTGAAAGAGAGATGGTGGGAGTGTTTTTAGATGTTTTTTAGCATCATCTCTGAGGGTCCATCTTAAAATTCTATTATGTAGAAAACTGCTTGAGCTACATCCTTCAATTTATTCAGGCTAAAAGAATCTGGCAGTATGGCTCGCAGGAGTGGAGCTCAGGTTTATATACTGTAGAAGGATGGATGCCTGAAATCACTATTTAGATGAATGATCTCTGACAACACATGTGGAGACCTGTGGAAACCACAATTTAATATACAACACATATATCCTTTAAAAGAGTCCAAATCAAAGCCAATGTTTTCACCGATACTGATGCATGAATATGAGAAAAGAAACATTAGCATCCACTGTCAGTGTAATATTCCAGTTAATGTTTTTAGAAAGAACATGTTTCTCTTTTGTGACGATGTTCTCTCTCAATATGAGTTTTTGTAATACTCATATTTATGTACACCAGGCAAAAACTGTTTGATGTTTTACCCTGACAGCTGAGCAAGAAAAAAGTATCTGCACTGGGTGCCACTGCAATACATTCACTCACTAGCCAGTTAATTAGACACACCACTCCAACAGCTCTTTAACACAAATATCTAATCAGATAGTCACTTGGCAGAAACTTAATGAATATGAGCATGTAAATGTGATTAAGATGACCTCAAACTAGATATCAGAATATGGGAGAAAGTAGCTACACCCTTAATGATCCATATTCATACAGCCATAGAATCTTATAATTGCTTTAAAAAATTTGGACCAAGCTCAAGTAGTTTTCTTATCTTCATCCCTTGAACTATTTTCTTTTCAGAGAACTAAGTACAGCAAGGATGTGGATGTTATATAAAAAGAAATTAAGAATCATTATGTAATTTTTTTCAGGAAAATCTTTGATGGTCACTAATTTTATGAGATGATATGATGGATTGACCACAAGGAACAAATAAAGAAGGAATAATTAGAGTAGAGGAAGCCCAAGACATTCAGAGTGTCATTCCAAAGGACCTAAAATCCCGTGCATTTTTAGAAAATATTTGCTAAGTCTTACACGTTCTGCTGCTGTGGGTGTGTTACTTGAAATTCTGTCAGAGAGCTTAAATAATGAATGTGAAATTGTGGAATGAAACCAAAAAGACAGAGGTACCCAGAGACATGCTCTCATGTGATGTAATTACATCTGATTTACCTCTGGAATACTGCTTGTTAGTGTGTCAGAGGATGACGAGTGACAACTCTCGTCATCCTCATCCTCCTCTTCCTCTGAGTTAGACACCTCAAAAGCCCCCTGCTTTCAGTGATAAGGGTGGATATATGATCAAATTTGTGATTTAAAGGAAAACTGGAAGAAAAAACTGCTTTTCTATCGACTCTCATCACTCTTCTTTATCTAACAACAATATCAGTAAATATTGAAGTTAAAGTTTTTATTAGCAGCAGTCACCATTTCATTCCTCCTGCACTTTCATTCTATTTTTTGAGTTTTATCTGCAATTTTACAAATATAATTTTATTTTTGGACAAGGTTAGACCTCTTTAATTTAATCTCAAAACACAGTTATACAGCTTTTTAATACCGTAGTACAACAGTGAAATTCCCCCCTAAAACAAAGATTTTTGGACTTCCTTGAGCCTGATGAACAGCTCATATAATTATTTTATAGAGCTGTTGTAAGATCTAGCTTTTTTCATTTGAGGGAATTAGCCAAAATAAAGCCTATCTTATCGAAACAGCATTTTGAGACAGTAATCCATGCCTTTGTTACTTCTAGGCTGGATTATTGTAACGCACTTTATTTTGGGGTTAGTGATGCGTCCATTAGGCGCCTGCAGGTTGTGCAAAATGCTGCAGCACGTCTTTTAACTGGAACAAAAAAGTCTGAGCACATTACCCCAATTTTAATTTCACTCCACGGGCTACCTGTACATTTTAGGATTGTTTTTAAAATTCTCTTATTTGCGTTTAAATCTCTCGGAGCTACTACAACCATATACACCTGCCCGTTCCCTTAGGTCCGCCAATCAGCAGCTCCTTAAGGTACCGAAAACTAAGTATAAATTTAAAGGTGATCGTGCTTTTGCTGTAGTTGCTCCAAAGTTGTGGAATGATCTACCCTCGCATGTTAGGCAGGCCTCTTCTCTTTCTGAATTTAAAAGTCTTCTTAAAACATATTTATTCGCTGAATCCTTTGGCATTGATTAGAGGGGTTGACTCAATTTGTTTTAACATGTTTCAATTTATTTTAGTTTTTAGTTATTTATTTTATTTTAACTTATCTCATTTTAATTTTCTTTACTTATGCTATTAGCATGTATAGCACTTTGTGAACTCTGGTTTTATGTTAAAGTGCTTTATAAATAAAGGTGGTATGGTATTTTTTTCTCACACAGGATTCTAACAGCAAGGTTCATCTAATCCCAGATAATAGAGTGAAGCGAGTGAATGGGGGATAGTCACTGCACTTGAATGATTCACCAGTTCTACCGGATTTCTGAGCTCAAAGAACACTTTTAAATTTTGGCAATAAGAAGAAATCTTGTACATTGTGATTTGTTTTTCCTCTCCCAAAACAATTTGATCAAAAGCTGCTGAGAACTGCAAGCACAAAATGATTAGAAGAAGGTTTACTTCAATCACGACAGCAAAGAGCAAAGACCACACAAGTGTTATTTGATTTGTTTAGCTGGTTTAGTTATTTAGCTAAATGTTACCTGGACTAGATGTGTGTCCAGCTGTTGCATTTGTCCAGGAGTATGAGAGCCTGTTGTGATTGCAAGAATCGCACTTGTTTCTTCCTCTTCTCTGATCTTGTTCTAGGTTAGTCAAAGAGACGAGAACATTTAAGAAAGAATGGAAGCAGTGACAGAGGCTCATAAAAAAACAAATCCACTGTGTTGAAACAAGGATCCAGTTGGCGACAAGAATGAGTGTTGCTTCATACAGTAGTTCAAACTTTAAAGTATATCAGCAAAGTAAGGACAGCATCATAAGCACCTTTTGTTGGACCATTTTTTTCTTTTATAGCAAAACAAAATCTTTATTTTTGCCTGTGTGCTAGGATTCAGACATGCTGTACCTCAAGCAGAGAGGCTTGTTGCTGTGTGAGATGTTCCAGCTCCTCGAGTGACTGCAGGAGCAGCCTGGCTTTGGAGTAGACTTGAAGGCCTTCTTCTGCTCTTTGTGGGATGTGAAGCTCTCCTTTGCATTTTTCTAGATCTTCTAACATCCTCTGCATTGAGCACAAATTATCTTGGATCACCTGAAACACGTGCAAACTGTTAGTTTGACATTTTCCCCCATATATATGAGAGAGATAGCAGATAGGTTTAAGCATTCATCTATGCCACTGCCACTTCTTTACATTTACAAACATTTGTAGCTTAAACTGCTTTATATTTCACTGTATACATCTTTACATGTTTCTAGTAAAGATTGAAAGAAATGCGCTGCATTTGTTTCTAAACTTCTTATTGAGAAATCTTCTGGTTGTCCTACGTGTTTTTATAACCACAGATCAATTTATGCTCCAGTAGGTCTATTTTGTCTTCAAAAATCATCAAAGTGGACAAACTGCTTTTATTAACTGTGCTTCATACAAATGAACCAAGATGGTAAAATCAGACACACCCTTTAAATGAGTTGATCCAGGAACACTGAGCAGTGTAAATACAAGTGTTTTAATTACACCGATGTCATCTTTTATGTTGTATTTCATTCAATTTACTTCCTTGTAAATTGCTCTCAGTGCCATTCAGTTTAGTAATAACAGTAATATTACTATTATTATACCGGTACTACTGCGACCACACTAAACTATTTAAAAAATAAATAAATCACTATCTAATTGCATTGCTGTACCTGTCTGTTGTGCAAATGTTCTGTCAGGGACATATTGGAGTCGTCCATGGAGGATAAAATTGTTCTGATTTTCAGCACATTTTTCTCCACAGTCTTAAGTTCAGCTTCCATGTCCTCCACCACCTGAAATGAAAATTGTCTTAGACATTTAGCTTTGTATGAACACTGTTGTATATGCCCACCATTATAACTAATGTTTATGACACTTTCTGCTGTCTGTACTGTAAATGCTTGCAATCTTCAAAAATCCAGCTACAATGCAAGTACAGAAATTCCACTCAATGTGCCCCAAACTGGAACACTTGATATCGCTAACAACCCAAAAGTCTGAAGTGTTAACATTCTTACTACAACAGCCTGCAAGAGCTGCTCCAGTGGCTCGAGGATGCTGCCTTGCATTTTGAGGACTTGTTGGTCGTTTTGCTCCAGCCTCTCCTCCTGGGCACTGATGTCACACACTGCAGAGATTTCACCCAGCACCAACCTGAAATCCTGCAGGTTCCCCCTGATCATCTCAGAGTCATCCAGGACCAGCTGTAGATCAGAAATTTAAATCTCATTTAAATTTAACAAGAAACATTTGTTAAAGGGAACCCCTTAGGTTTGTTTTTTAGATCAAAATGTTTATTCTTGGACTCTACTCGGGTAGCTTTGCATGAGTCACAGTTCAAAAATGATCTTTATTATCCTAAACTTCTCCTTGGTACAGTACCTCAGTTTATCCAATGTCAAAGTCAAATTAAAGTTGTTTCCCACACCTTTAACATAATAAACATAGTAGATTGTATAGTTTTCTGATTTACTTTACTTACTTTACTTTACTTTTATTTGATTTTAATGTTATGTTGATATTTTATGACTTGTATATGCTGTTTCATTGCCATTGTGAGGCAATTTGTAAAGTTAATTTTGAGACATATAAGAAATATATACTATATTATTATACTATTATAGTACTTATACTACACTATAATATTGTTTGTGACCATGGAATGGCAATGCATTTTAATACAGGCCTAAATACAGAGGTTTACTGGAGGATACAATCTATGGATACATGTAGGAAAAAAATGAAACTATAAAGACATGAAGATTACATAAAACAGATATAAACAAAAGAATTAAGTTAGCGTGTTTCTTCACTGACCTGCAGGGACTTTGCATGATTGTGGAGGCTTTTTGCTGTTGTGAATGAGCAGGGAGCACTGAGCCATGACTGGGCCTCACCTAACCAGCGGGTGGCGCTATGCAGAATATCTTCTAACTCCTGAAGACACTTTGGGATCTAACATAAAAGACGATATATGGAAAATGAAGCATTCAGTCAAATGGAGTGGTAAGCTAAAATAAATTAAGCATATGTAGCCTACAAATGATTTGTATTTAATATATTTATATTGGTGAGCAGCAATAGTAGTGGCACTAGACCTTGCTGAGAAAGGTTGTACGCTGCTCAACCATCTGTGCTGCATCTTGGTAGAGCTGCTGGGGTTGTGTGAGCTGGTCAATAAGAAGCTGGGCTTGATCCGGCTGCTCTTCTGCAAGATCCTGCACCTCGCTCTCCAGGAGCATCAAGCTGCTGTGCCAGGCATCCAGCTCATCCCACACATGCTGAAGAACAAGATGGTAATGTGGATTAGCATTAGTTCTTAGGAATCTGTAGCTGTTTCATTTGGCTTGAATAAAATTGACAAACAGCTTGTGGAGGTCACTCAAAGTGGCTGGAAGTTGAAGAAAATCTGACTTTATCTTAGTCAGCTATACAACTTGTAACTTTTCAAATGAGATCTGAAGTTAAATAGTTACTCAAATTATAGCATACTTTATGAGTAAAGATAATAATGATAATAAGTAAAGAGCTGTGAATTCAAAGTTGAATTTCACAGTAAAAGACTGGTTCATCAGGTTCATTGCAACAACAAAACTCCCAAACGCAAACTAAACAACATGTATGCTGTGCAGTACAGTGAGGTGTGCCTGTAACTTTATATAGGAGAAACCAAAACAGCTACTGCACAAATATATGGCACAACACAGAAGAGGCACTTCAAAAAGACAAGACTCAGCTCTACAACTACACTTAATGGGTAAAGGTCACACTTTCGAGGATCCAAAAGACAGATAGTTTGAAAGAGGAGTAAAGGAACGACTATCACTGAACAGAGATGCAATGCAATCCTTAGATCCCTTCCCAGATGCTTCCCCACCCACTCACAACAGGTCACAAAAAAAGGTAGGGGAAGGTCTCACAGTGGTAATGATCCACATTTCTGTGAGTGAGAGGTGATGCATCTTTATAAATTTAAAGAAGTCTGGTTGGCTTTTTTTCAGACTGCTACTACTGACCTGGATGACTGAGAACCTACAAAAATACTATAAATGAAAGTGAGCGAGATCACTTTCTCTTCTTTCTTTGCCTCTGCACTAATTTGAATAATTTCAGCTGAGAAGCTTTTGCATAATCTCACTGACAGATGGACACACAAACAGTCAGCACTGAAAATACAGAAAGTTTAAAAAGTTGTTAACAAGACACAATTAAACAGTGGGTTTATTTATTTTTCATACGTGGACACACAAGCAAACAGAAAACAAGGAATACACACACCTTCAGGACATTCTGAGCTTCACTGACTGTTGGACTTCTCTGCTCCAGTAATGCTTTCACCTTCTCCATGCCAGAACCCAACTCCAGCACTCTGCTAGCCAGTTTCTTAACGAGGCTGTTCTCTATGAGCTGTGTGACACATACACAAACACATTTGCACCAACGGACTTTAGCTTAAGATCATTTATCTGTCAGTAACAGATCTCAACAGTTTGAAATCATATTTCTTGTCACCTTCTCTTCTGCTCTCTGCAGAGACATCTGGAGATCCTGTATTTGCTTGCCTATATCCACAGGAACCTCTGTGTATCGGCTCTGCACACTGTCTGTGATGCACTTAAGCTTGGTCTTCTGGGAAGACAACTCCTTTCTAAGCTCCTGTCAGTGTGGAAAGGACAAAAAATACAGGAATCAGACAGAGACTGGGAGTGTGGGTCAGACATTTAATACTCTACTCCCTCTACTGCACCCCTGATTTTTTACAAATGAGAGGACCTGGACAGAAGAGTACCTAAAAAAACAGTTTAAATTGTGTAATTTGCAACTTGACTGTTATTTAGCTTGAATTTCTCACTATAATGTGAACAACTTCAAATCTAACACTCATAAGAAAGTAATATTTCATCATTTATGAATAATGAGAATAATAAAATTGGACATGTTAAACACTTAAAGATGATTACTTGTTATTACATGCATATAAGAAGCCATATTATTGTTGTTTTTTAATATCTCTCTCTACAAAATCTCAAATACCAAGTTTCAAACATTAAAAGACGAAGCCCACCTGTCTTTCGCTTGGATTCAAACATGCTTCCAGTGCCGGAAGAATGAGAAACACGTGTTTCTGAATCTGTCCCATCTCTTCTTGAACTTGTCGTCTTTCTCTCTCCTCGGCCTGGGCTGCAGCTACAACCAGCAGGTTTCGTTCTTTTAAGCTGTGGGCAAAAAAGTATCTTCTCAGCATACTCGACATAAATAAATAATCACTTTCTAAATGTATATTAAAGAAGTCCCACCTCCTGACATTTTCTTGGATCTTCACCAGCTTTTTGCCAATAGGCCCTGGGGAACTTGATAAGCTCAGGGCGTGCTCCAGTCGATGCTCCAGGGAGGCCAGGTCCTGCTGCTCCTGCTCCAAACCTGTCTGAAGGATCTCAGCCAGGGCGAGAAGCTCCTGTGGATCCTCTCCAGTGAAGTTCACAGTGGTGGGGTCTCGAACCTCCGCCTGAAGTCTGGCTAAAAAGCTGCAGCACTGCTCCATCTAAGAAAATCAAATTGAAGCATCAATATCTATGGATCACTTCTCTGTCTTTTTAATCAGAAAACAGTAAAAGTCATTTGACATACTAAGTTCTGGTTAGTGAAAAGCAAAAGTTTCAAAAGAGGTAAAAAATATTAATTCAGTTTTAATTTGCCATTTATTTGTTTGTTTTTAAATGTACGAAAGGCTTTATTGAGATTTAAACTTACGCTTGCAGTAATGTCTTTCCACTCCTCTCCTCTCTGCTCTATGCGTACCATCAGGAGGCCAACATCACAAAGTAATGACAACCAGTGCCTCCAGAGGGCACCAACCTCACCATCCTTTCCAACCCCACAACCCTGCATTGGACAAACAGCTCTCAGGTCGTCTATCCTCCCAGCAAGACCGTGAAGATCTTCCATCAGAAGCTTGAAAATGTAATGAAAGTTAAAATTTAAAATCATGAAAGTCAAACAGATAATGAAATATTTTAAGCAGCCAAAGTCAGCTGGATTAGCACTGTCTTTCTTAAAGCATTTTTGCAAGCATGGCTAAACAGTTAACAATTCTATGCTGTCAAAGTGATTAAATGCCAGGTTCAAACAGATACAATACGTAGAGATAATGACATAAAGCTGACTCTAAGCTACCTGAGCTCTTCTTTGTTGGGCAACACATTTGTCATATGATGTCACATGTTCTGCAGCACATTCTGAAAGCCTTTCCTCAAACTGTGAAAGATGTTGACAAATGTCTTTGTGGCACTTTTGGTGACTTTGCTGTCTCAATTCACACCTATGAGAACAAGAAATGTGAAGAAAATACATAAGACGCAAAGGTACAGAGATTTACATTTAGAAATTGAGAACAGCCAAGTACCTTTGCAAGGTCTCAAGCCTGAGCTGCGCCTGGGCCTCCAGTATGGCTCTTCCAACCATTAGCTGGCTGAGGATGTTGATGTGGAGCTGCTCGGTCTTTGGGAAGGAAAGGCAGGGTTCACGAGGTACCCGTTCAACAAGGTGGCAAATATGAGCGTGAAAACCTTTTTCAAGAGTTTCTAAAGCCTCTTGGGTCTGTCTTTGTTCCTCAGCACAATCCAAAAACCCTCCAGTAGCTGACAAGAATGTTGCCTCAGCATTGTGTAGGAAGCCTATTGCTCCTTGAGCAGCCCAGTGATAATCTTTCAAGGAATCTCTAGCTTGTGATAGCATGACCTGTTGAACAGATGTTACACAATAAAGAAGAGTTTTTGAAAACACCCAAACATGAACCCAAAATATGAACTATATATGAAATATCTAAATAATTTAAGCTTACCATCTGCGAGTGACATTCTTGCATGACTGAATCTCGAAGTGAATATAGTTCCTTGTAGTTCCCCAGGTCAGTTTTTTCTTTCTGTCCCAAATTTTCCAAAACTCGCATCCCAGACTCCATACTTCGCCAAATGACCCAGTATCGTTGTAGTGCAATATCTATGGCTGTTTCTTCTGGACTGACTGGTTCAGTTCCTTCCAGCTCGACTCTTATGCTTTCTAAGAGTTCTATATAAGCAGGAAGCTCTGAGTCAAACTGTAAACCTAGCAGGAGCTGAGCTTCTAGGTTTTTGATATCATCTGTGCCAAGAGTCTCCCAAGACTCCAAAGTATCAACTATATGATGAATCCTTTCCCTCTCTAAATGAAGAACAGATGGGTGCAACTCCTGAGCTATAACCTCCAATTGATCTGTTGCTTCTTGACTTTGTGTTTTGACTAAAGGAATCTCAACGAGGACTGTTTGGCATAGTTTAAACCTCTCATCCACACCGAGTGCTTTGTTTTTGGCATTCTGGATTTGCTCTTTGACAATATCTTTAGATTCCTCCATTTGTGTCTTTAGGTGCAGAAACTTTTCTTGTTCAAAGGCACTTATGCTAAGAGCTTTGAACCGGTCTTCCAGTTCCCCGATAAAACACAGAACAGAGCTTCGCTTGGGCTCCAGGCAATGCTGAAGCTCCTGGATTTGACATTGATGCTCCATTAGCATGTGTTTCCATTGTGCAATCACTGAAAGGGTTTCTTGGGTCAAAGGGATCTTCAGCTGCTCTAGATCAGCAGAAATTTGCTTTAAACTAGCCTGAATGGAAGATAACTCTTCATCTGAAGTAGTGCACTCATGAATCAGCTCCTTTAATTCCCAGCTGGTGGCTTTCTCATGAGCTAGCAATCCATCTAATTCTGTCCAAAGGCCTGAAAGTCTGTTGACAAGATAGCGGCTCTCTGCTGGACTCAACCCTATGGCTATTTTCCTGCAACTTTCTGACATCACTTCCACCAGTTCTAGCTGGCTCTCTATATCCACTGTGGCTAATTCATGACTTTTCAGGTCGTTCTCTAGCTTTTTGAGGTCCACTTTTGAAATATTCTCAATGTGAGCGCAGGGGTTTCTTTTAGCATGCGTTTCTGCTAACCAGGCATCCATGCTAGCAAGCTCGCATAACAGTTTCTCTCTCTGTTTAAGATCTTTTTCCATGGTGTCAAGAACAAGATCCAAACTGTCAGCAATAGCTTCATAAAGGTCTTCTACTGTCCTCAACACTTGGTCACTTTCTTCATTTTCCATATTAGAGGCCAAGTCTTTCATCTCGTCAACTTGTACTCTCATCTTGGACTGTCTAGATAAAATATCAGCCTGAAATTTCCTCATTTCGACAATCTGAATACGAGCCTCCTCTGGGAAAAGAGCTAACTTTTTCCCAATAGAGATATGATTTTCTGCCTGCTTAGCCCATACAATCAAGTCTCGTAGCTGTTTGTTGATCTTAGTTGGAGAACTGTCACCACAGCTAAGTGTGACAGAATCAAGTTTCTTTTTGGTGACCCCGAGCAAGGAAGCCAATTCCTGAAGACTATGCTCGATTTCATCTTTCTCCTTCTGACCTAGAGAGAAATTGTTGAGAGCATCTGACTGGGACTGTAAATGTATGTAAAGCTGGTTATACAGTTTTAGGTCTGTGGTCAGACAAACACATTCCAAGGCACTTTTGCTGTCAAGGTTTTGACAGTCGGATTTCTGGAGAGCTTCAAGTTTGGCTTTTAGCTGTTCGGCTTCTTTCAAAAGAAGGGAGGATTGACAGGTGGAGTTGGAGGCATGCCGCAGAGCTGTTTTGATACTTCCTTTTAGAAGCCGCCATTCTTCCTGAACATTTCCAAGCTGACCAAGAAGAGCACCTGAACTTTCAGCGTCACTCAAGTGCACTGACAACTGTCTACTTAAGCGTAGCAAACCTTCCATCATAGCTTTCTTGTGTTCCATTGTTTGCAGGAGCACATGAAGCTTTTCAGCCTGTAGTGCACTGCTTCCCAAAGAGTGTCTAACGAAATCCAGAACAACAAAACAACAATTAGTTAACAGTATCAAACGCCAAGTGCACAAAATCCAGCTCACAAGTTTACTCACAAGCTCGTTTTTTCCTTCTCAGCGGCTATAACCTCCAGAAAAGCTCTGGTGAGCTTCATCTGCTTGTGGTACTGTTTGACCTGCTCCAGTTGTGCTGCTTTGACCTGCACTGTGGCAGAAGCATCTAGCAGTGCTGCGCTCCATTGGCCTGCAGCACTGTTTAAGGCACTTGGTTCACAAGCCTTAGAGGCACCTGAGTTTTTTAAAGTAGCAACTTGTTCCTGCACAGTGCGCTGGTACTCCTGCAGTACACAGATGAGACATTTATAGATATTTGTGCAATTTTTAATTTTAACAAATCTGCATATTCTTGCAAGAAAGACGTAAATACAACTAGAGTGTATACCTTTGCTTCCTCCAGTTGTTTGGTCATAGCTATGACACTGAGTCGGGCTGGTTGATATCGACATGCGAGAATCTTTTGAACAGTTCGTACCAACTGAATCTGTTGTTCACCAGGAGAAGACTTCAGATACCAGTTTAAATCTATATGTGGTGTTCTCTAAAAAAAAAAAGAGCAATACAAGAGTTAGACACAAAAAATATTATGTTACGGAAAGTAATGTAAGTGAAAAAATAATATAAAATAGCTACATTTAAGTAATCCAGAATTGTTTACCACATTATACAGCTGGGAAAAATGGACTGAAGAATTATGTTTAAAAAAACATGTACTGAAAGGACATAGCTGTAATAACAGATAGGGCAGTGAAACCAAGAAAACCAAGAAACTGTGTATATATTGTAAAGACAGCAAATACAAACATTCAATATAAATTATCACAGAGATCTAGTTTAGTCTGGTTGGTTTACACTATTATAACATTTATAACTTTTACCAGGGATCTTTGTGATTAATTATCATTGTCAATTTATAAACTATTTCAGCTTTCCGTGAACAAACACTCAAACTAGGATGATGGAAGCTAAAAAAACCCCCCCAGCTGTGTATATTGTGTGCAATTAGACTTCCTAACTACAAACAGGAAATCATTGTATCTCATAGATACTTCCTGTCAGTAGCATCAAGGGAACCCACAGGCATCAATCAAAACACTGCCTTTCTTATCTGCTCACTGTCCCATGCACTTGCTATTTTTAGACACATGCATCTGTACTGAAAATCAAACAGAAAAAGTAAAAAATATATAGATGCATGTTATATTTCCATGCTATCTTGCTATGTATTATTTGCTAATGCAGATTTATGAGATTTATGACATAAACATAAACAGTTAAGCTCACTTAACTTTAATTCCCTGAGTCCGAATGTTTTGTTCTGACTTTTACAAGTAGCATTTATTAAATGTTCAGCACAGCAAGCCTACAGTAATGCAGTATATTATTATAATTAAAACTGGTTGATACTCACATTTATTATGTTACTTCTTTCCACCACATTCTGGATATCAGAAAAAATATCCTGCATGGTGTGCTTTTCTTTTCCGGAGTTTGCCGGTCCACTTGGTGTCTCTTTAGAACCCAGATCAGCTGGTGAACCCGGGGCTGTCCTCTCAGGCTCCATGCTCTCTGGGATCTGACGCTGAAGACACAGAAGACAGGGGTGGTGTCACATTTTAGCTTTCTTCTTCCCACATGTTTGTCTGTGCATAATGACAGAACTTCCTGTTCTCTCCCTGCTCCACCAGTGCTAAATATTATTACGTTTGACGGTAGCCCGGCGAGTCGGTACAGTTAACACAAGAATGTGCCTGAGAAATAAGCAGTCTGCCCTGGGGGACAAGGGCTCCTTTTATGCTCTCCTGCTAACTTCTTTTAGGAAATAAATGATTTGTTATAGCTTGCCTAGACAAGAAAACAAACACTAAAACAAGGCATGGGATGCTAGGTTACAAACAGGGAGGTGCTTTTTTAAAATATCTTGGACATGACTAAGGTGTATACCACCAGGAGGGTGGAGCTGAACGATGATATGAAAACATGCTGCACGTTTTATGTTTCTAGCACAATACAAAAGATAATTTTTTTACACTCAAACACAAGCTTGCCTGAATGGCAAAATTTTATAATAACATTAATGTTCTTCAATGAAATGGTGCACAACCGGCAATGAGTGGTTGTAAATGTTTTGTGTATGACTTTATCAGTCTCTTGCATCATTTCAGAGGAATTCTACTCCACTCTCCTTTACAGCACTGCCTCAATTTCATTGAGGTTTCCATCCATTCATTTCTGCACAGTTCTCTTTAGGTCTTTTTGTTGTAGATTGGCTGCTGTGCTTGGGATCACTGTCCCGTTGCATAGGGCAGTTGTGGCCAAGCTTTAGCTGTTAGGCAGATGGCCTCATATTTGGCTCTAGAATACTTTTATTTACCAAAGATTTCACAGTTGAGTGAAAGAATGCAAGGTGCCCGGGTCCTTTGGCCCAAATCATCAGCCCTCCAATGTTGTGCTTGACAAATGATATGAGTTATTTGACAAATAACTGGTATGTGGTGCTTTGCATTATAGCCAAACATCTTTTGGTCTCATTAATCCAAAGGACATTGTTCCAGAAGTCTTGTGGTTTGTTCACATGCAGCTTTATAAACTTAAGCAGAGCCATTTCTCCTGGCATCATTTCCAAACAGGCCATACTTGTTTAGTCGTTTTTCTAATGTTATGTGATGAAATGTAACATGGTAAATAGACTGGTTCTTATGTAGCGCTTTTCTATTCTACCTGAGCACTTTACACAACATGTCTCATTCACACAAGCACTTTTTTCTATGCTTAAGTCTCTGCCTGATATTTAAACTCCAACGAATGCATCAGAGAACAACCTGGATTTAGTGTCTTGCCCTAGGATGTTAGCCATGCAAACTGGAGAAGTCAGGGATTAATCCACCAACTGTTAAGTAAGTATTAAGTATTACATGGTGTGACCTTTGATTGAATTTGCTGGTCCACTCTTGAGAAGTTGTTGCTACAGTTGCTACAGTACATTGTGTTAACACACACCTGAATGCTCCAGATGAGCAAAGTGCCCAGAACTTCTGCTTTTATAGCAGAGGTCACACTTGCTGGTGACCAGTTAATCAAGTGCATCCAATTATAAATAAACAACGTGGCTTTTATTTGTCCTTTTAATTTATGTGAAAACATTACATGTGTGCTGAGTTTTCACAGAATTGCAGTCCTGTGAAAGTTATGACAAGGTCAGATGGTCAATGTGCTTGTGTAATAATCTGGGAACTTTGTAACTGACTGTTCTATTAAAAATGCTTTAATTATGCCGATAATGAAAACATCGAGTTGTCTTAAAAATATGATTCCAAGCCTGGTGTCAGTTTCATTTACACCTTTTTTCATCCTCTTGTCTGTCGTATCCAATGTCTTATCTTCTTTTGGAGCTGCTGCAAGCAGGGCACAGGCATGCAGCTGATATCACAAGAAAATCCCAAAAATCTTGTGGAGGCTTGCAAATGTGTGTACTTGCATGCTGCATAACTTTAGTTTGTGTAAAACACAGTGATAGCCAGTTTATTCGTTTCACTGTGAATTTCCCATAAAGAAGTTTGAAGGGATTTGAGCAAAATGGTGGCATTTGAATGGAAAGTGTGAAAAGAAAAAATGTATTTAAAGAACACAAATTCCCACTAAATTTAGGACAAACTTTTTTGATAACTTCACAGTTGCAAAATGTCAGAAACACAGCTTCTCTCTCCCACACACATATTCTCTAGCGTTAAGGTAACATAGGGAAATAACAATGGTTGTTAAATGTCAAACAAGCTTCATGTAATTTTAGAAAAACGGTACAGATGAATCACCTAGAAAGTCTGGGTTATTCATCATCAGGAAGTTCAAATGCAAATTAACACTTTTTATGGAAAGTTCCAGAGACTGTCAGCTTACAGATCACAGCATTAAGCAGCTCTGAATTTATTTACAGGTATTTACAGTCACTGACGCCTTCTAACTGCAAACAGGGGGAGTTCCAGTCTTTCCAGCCACCTGCTGGTTTACCACCTGCTATGCCAGAATTACAGCTACATCTAACCAAATTACCACTGATGATGATAAGTGAAAAAAAAATTAGAAAAACATAATGGCTTTTAATGCC
>NW_005187475.1:2050488-2060660 GCF_000239375.1 Pundamilia nyererei | reverse complement strand
TCGATTGCCTAGCTTCTTAGACATATTAAGTCCGGAAAGAGCAGAACTGTGAGGAAAAATCCAGTCAGTAAAATTTTCAAATGGCACCTACCTGTTCCTGTGTTACTCCCATGTCCTCTAGTGCTGCAGGCAACTTCCCCTCATTTTTGTCTTTTGGCAGCGAAGCAATGTCTCGTTTTACTGGCAATTCTGAAACTTTACATTCTGTGCTTTCAAATTCATTTGCTTCCTCTGTGTTTTCTCCCTTTGGCACCTCCTCATATGCTGCTTCCGTGTTACATACAGTGCTATCAGGTGTCACTTGTTTCTTGCCAGAAGCAAATATATGTGTGCCATTTAAGGCCTCCCCACTTTCCACAGAATCATCCACTGTGCTCTCTGTTTGCTCCCCAGAGTCACAGAAATCTGTTGTCTCCTCTAATTTGACATCTGGAAATGTTGTTTCTGCTGTCTGTGCACCAGCATGCTGACATTCAGCAACAGCGCAACATGATTTAGAGGATTTCGACACCTTGTTAAGCTTTAAACCATGGGTTTTGTGGTTTTCTCTGCATGGTAATTTGGCACTTGAACAGTTTGCTTCTTCCAAAACTGTATTCACTAACACCGAGGGGTTTGATTCAGGACTTGTACAAGAGTTTGGGAAGATAACCTCATCTGATCCAGCACTAATTAATGTGGTAAAGTGCCCTGACTTATTCTGAGGAAATGCTCTGCTGGAAACCTCTGCAGGCCTAGCATTAGAAAACTGTGTTTCCTGTGAATATCCGAGTAAATCAGGGCTGTTGGCTTTTTCACGTTTCTGCGTGTCGAATGGCTGCGGCTCAATGTCTAACACTATGGTAAATACCTTTGCTGGGCTACTTTTGACACATTTAGAGAAATTCTCCTTTTCTTGCACATCGGCGGCTGCCTCACAAGTCTCTGATTGTGCTTCAAATGTGCACTGTTGCAATCCTTTGTCTGATTCCTGACTGTTTGACGTCATAAAGACTTCAGTTTTCATCTCTGGGAATCCTGTACCTGAATATTGTGTGTTTTTTTCATCCGGGAACCTCGCTTCCTGGGAGCATAAACCAGAATTGTCCCTTTGCTGTATGTCCTGTGGGTCCATATCCAATACAACAGTGAACACGACACCATCGTCCTTACAGTGTTTTCCCTGAGCATTTGTATTTGCCTTGAATGTCTCCAATTGTGGTTCTAGATGATTAGACACAGTATGTTCAGAGGCAGTAGTGGGGAAGTTGTCTGGCTTTGTTGGTGGTAATTCTATCAAGGATGTGACACAGTGTGCTGAATCGATTGCTTTAGTGTTGTCTGCACCTACAGCTGAGAATTCTGAGACAGCGGTGAAGGTGGTGTCACTCTGCAATGGTGTGTTTTCTTCCTGAGCTATTAAGCTTTTGTTAAGCGTAGGATGTGAGTCTGGCACTAATGCCCCTCTGTCATTTCCAGAAAGTGCCCTGAGTGCACGATTATCTTTTAACCCAAGATAAGACTTCAAGTGTAATTCTTGTGGTGTTAAGTGGCGAGATTCTAGCTGGGTCTTTAAAACATTGGGAGTTTCTGAACATGTGGCTAAGGCATCATCTTCAGTTTTTACCACGGCTGCTTGTTCTTGTTTTGTGGCATCGGCTTCCACATTTGAACCTCCTGATACTTCTGTATGAAGTTTGGTGCCTTTGGTTTGACTTTTGTTGTCATTCTGATTAGTTTCAGAGTTTTCCTGGCTGTGTGGTGCACAAGAGAAAGGCGAAGCTGTAAGACCCACTGCTGTAGTTTTATCACTTGATGCCAAATGAGGTGCTCCACTTTCATTTCTTAGACTGTCTTGTTCACTTCTGCTTGGCAAATCTTTGTTTTCCAGTTGCACATTGGCATGAACGCGAATGACCTTTGAAATAAACAATATTAAAAACAATAGTAATGTTATGGCCATAAATTCACCAAACTGTACATTTCTATGACAAGGGAGACACTCACCAGGTGTTTAGATTGGGTTTCAAGTGCAGACTGGCTTTCAGTGAGTGCACCTGAAGCATTTTTCTCCAATTCCTGTGCCACATTTGTTCCCAGGCAATTAAGTAGAAAATCTTGCTCTGAGAGTACATTATAAAGTGCTTGTTGAAGCTGCAAACCTTCATCCAGAGCTCCCTGTGACAGCACAGACAGATACACAAGCTAAAAAAAAAGAAGGGTAAAACAGAAACCACGCACTGCAAAAACATCTGGTTTAATCAAGATTCGTATCTTATCTAACTGTAAACTCTTATTGATCCCGATTGTTTTGGTTTGAGGTCACAGTGTGCCTTTTAAGACTGCTTAACCTCACCACGGGAGATCTCACTCACTGTAATTTTGCTTCTGTGTCAACAACAAGCGACAAGTCAAGGTGTTTTTTCCACCTGAATTACTTTTGTATTTCCCAATATGCTTATCCCCTAATCCATATGACAGAAGATGTACTGATCCGGTTCAGTTATAATACACTATCATTTAAGGAGACACTTTACTGATGCTAGAGAAACGAAAGATGACATGACATATCAATTATGACAGGTGCACTGTAAATACACAGCAGGGAGAATACAGCAGCTTCAATACAGTGGTCAAACAGCCCAACCATGTCCTGTTATATTACAGCTGTAATAAAGTGTCGGTATTGTGGGGAGATATTGCAGGGAGATTTGCTGAGATGGAGAGTGCAGACAAACTGTTCATTTAGACAAACATAACATTTATACAGAAATATTCAAGTGTTTTTCACATTCTTCACCATGCATGACTCTCTGAATACAAGAGGGTGCATATGTGGCAAAGAAGGCGTGTTAACACATATAGGTTCTATACATATACATTTTTGACCAAGGTGATGGTCAACACTGATGTTGGATGAGAAGCCCTGGCTTGCCGTCTCTGCTCTAATTCATCGCAAACGTGTTCTATCGGGTTGAAGCCATGATTCTGTACAGGCCAGTTCTTCCATGTCAGACTTGCTCATCCATGTCTTTATGGACCATGTAGACATGTTGGAACAGGAAGGGCCCATCCCCAAACTGTTCCTACAAGGTTAGGAGCATTAAATTGCCCAAAATATCTTGGTATTCCTAAGTAGTAAGAGTTCCTTTCATTGGAACTAAGAAGCCGAGCCCAACTTCTGAAAAACAACTCCACACCACAATCCTCCGTCCACCAATCACTCTCTCCATGTCTCCACTGCTCTAGAGCCCAGTTGCAGCATGCTTTACACCACTGCATCTGACCCTTTACATTGTGCTTGGTGATGTAAGGCTGATGTAAGGATGTTCTTGAGCTAATCCAAAGGCCACATGAAGTTTAAAGGTCTTTAGGATTGACTCTGCAGAAAGCTAGCGATCTCTGCGCACTATGCAGCATCTGCTAATTTCGCTCAAGGATATTACGTATCCTACTACTTTGTGGATGAGTTGCTGTCATTCCCAATCACTTCCTCTTTGTTACACCATGAACAGATAACTGGAATATTTGGTATTGTGGGAATTTCAAGACTATACATGTTGCATTCTGTCACAGTACCACGCTGAAATTCACTGAGCTCCTGAGAGCAAACCATTCTTTTACAAATGTTTGTAGAAGCAATCTGCATGCCTTGGTGCTTGATTTTATATACCTTTAGAAGTGAATGGAACACCTGAATTCAATGATTTGGATGGGTGAGTGAATACTTTTGGCTACTCACTCAGGCATTCATTTGCAGATTTTAAGAAACAAAAGGCAGACAACAAAAGGTTTACCTGTGCATATGAACCAAAGCTTACATTTGTTTTGAAACTTTTGTTTATTAATTAATTAATTAACTAATTTATTTATTTATTTATTCCATGTATCAGAAAAAAATACTGAACACGCTGAGCTTTACCTGGCTATGCGTTGATGGTTCAGCTTGTTCTCTCTGGCACCACTCTTGCATCTGGTTGGTGAGCTCTCTCACTCTGTTTGCAGTGTTTTCTGCAAAATCCTGCTTCTTTTGCAAAAAAACAGACCTGAGGCTGGAGCGAGACCACAAGCAGTGAATGAGCCGTACAGTATTTAGAACGAGTGCATTTTCAAAATAACCCTCATATTCCCTCACATATTCAGAGGATGTGTAAACCCTCATATATCTTCACTGCAACAATACTGATGATGAACTAAGTCATGTTCACCATCAACCCAAGTTACCTTCTGCTTCAAATAGTGCAAGTTTCGCACAAGTCTTTTCTTGTTATCTGTTGGTAGGCCACTTTAATTGTTTTCTTGATACTAAATTAATATTTTCATCTTCATTTTACTTTGAGAGCAATCTTAAAATCCCCAGAAATTTCTAAAAGTCAAAGTTAACAAATCATTTCTCACAATTAGCACTGCATATTCAGTTGATAAGATGAATAAATACAGGAATGATTAATTATTCCATTTTAGAATGAAGTAAAGCACCTGCCAAGGTCTTCAGAAATGGCACTGACAGTCAAAATGATATCTGCAGGAAGGGCTTCCTGTGTGCTGGTCGACTCTCTGGCCCTCTGCAGGTCTTCAGCTCTTGCTGCCAGCTCTGTCAGGCTGCTATCACAGCTCTGAGAGACACACAAGTCCTTCTGTTTAAATATTGTGAGCTGTCTTTTTCCAATTTTTTTTTTTTTTAGATATATATCAACATTTCAAAGTATATGTTCATGTTACCTGTATCATACACCACTGTTGTTTCAGCTGGCTGATATCAGGCAAAGCTTCATGGGTATCGGAAAGATTGGAAACACCTTCAGCCAGGTCTTTAAGAGCTGTCTGCACATACAAGGCTTCTTTTTTAACTCGCTGAATGCTTTCATCACTGTTCACTTGAAGCTGTGCCAGAGTCTCTCTGATTTTACTCTCTAGTGCCCTCTTATGGTTTTGAAGGTTGCTGACTTGTTGGGTCAGACTTATTTGGGCCTCAGCTGTTAAACTAACTGTGATGGAGTCCTTGAGAGTTACAAGCTGAAAAAGATCTTTTTCAGTGCCAGTTACTTCTTGTAGCAAAACCTAAAAATGTGACAAAAAAAACAGTGACTATAGGAGAAACCCCTGATAGATGATTACATTTTTGCATATCCAACATTTCTTCAGTGTAAATTCTTTTTTAATATTGTTAAACAATGATTTTTTTTAATGTAAGAGCTTGGACAAAGCTTATCTGGTCTGTTTACTTAATGCATCTCACCTCCAGAGCTGCTATGTCAGTGTTTGTTCCTGCTGAGTTTTCTTTCTGGCCTTGACAGGCTGATATCCTTTCCTGTAGGGACATCAATTTGTGGTAACAGCGCTGCACCAAGTGGCCAAATTGTTCCTCGTTACTCGCACCTTCCTCAAGGCGGGAACACACTCCCTGTGGATGATACAGGTAAAACAAGCCACACTCAGAAGGCTTACACACAAATAGACTGAAACACAACCCATTAACTGACCACACGTCATGCTCCAAAAGTGTTCATATCACATTATGATAAAGTGGATGAAACACAACCTGCTGCTGTATGTATTGTGACTTTAATGCCAGAGTCCTGGCCCAAAGGAAATGAGCAACCCCTGGTAACAGTGTGTCTATCACACAAGGAAAATAAGAAATGAATGAATGATGCTAATGTACATTTAATTTATCCCTATCATGTCATATTATACTACAAGAGCATAGAATTGAAAAAAGAAAAAAGAAGTAAACAAATAAAACTCTTTACTCTGAACTCTGAGAAATAAAGTTAGGTCCATAATTTGCTGCACAAAGACAGTTCTTGTAGGTGATTTTTAATCAAACAGCCAAGATTTTATTCAGACTTTCAGCTGTAGCAGCAGACGTAATATCTGAAATACATTCAAAATATTGACTTTCAGTTTTATAGCTTTCTTTTCTTTCATCTCCAAAGAGATGTCAGCACGAGTGAAGGAGGTCATTATTATGCAGAAAAACCAAAATAAACCTATTAGAGAGACAGCAAAAACTGTAGGAGCGGACAAATTAGCAAGCTGGTAAATTCTTAAAAAGAATGAATGCACTGACCAGCTCAGCCACACCAAAAGTCCTGAAACACCACGTAAGAAAACTCAAGTACATGATGACAGAATTACTGTCAACATCTTCAAATCAAGTCAAGAACACAATCAAGAAGAAAGACATATCATTGTCAACCAGTAAAACCTGCCTGCATGAATGGAAATGCCGAGGGTTTACAGCAAAGGGCAAAGGACTGGTTACACTGAAGAACATCAATAGTAGGAAGACCAGATTAGACTTTGCCAGAAATCATCTAAAAGAGACAGAACAGTCCTGAAAACGATTTTTTTTGGACAGATGAATGCAAGATTAAGTTGTACCAGAGTGACACAAAGAGGAAAGTATGGAGGAGAGAAACAGCTCGTGATCTGAAGCATACCACATTATCTCTGGTCTGATGGTGAAGGGGGCGTTATAGCATGGGCTGGCAGTGGAACCAGGGCACTAGTGTTTATTGATGATGTGACTGATGATAGAAGCATTAGGATGGATTGTGAACTGTACATGAGTATACTCTCTGCTCAGATTCAGACAAATGCTGCAAAACTGATCAAACACAGTTTCACAGCGCAAATTGACAATGATCCAAAGCATACAGCAAAAGCAACAAAAGAGTTTCTCAAGGGCAAGGAATTGGATATTCTTCAATGGCCAAGTCAGCCACCTGATAAGACAGAAGGCAGAAAGACCCACAAACAAGCAACAGCTGAGAGTGGCAGCAGTAAACAGGAAGAGCATTTTATTGGAGGAAACAGCATTTGGTGAGTTCTAGACTTCAGGCGCTTCTGTTTGTTTTTCTAATTATTCTTCAGCCTCTAACACATAGAGCACTGTATATAAAATTGGCTGCAAATCCCAAATAATATGATTTTCCCCCCTGAACTTTTGGTTTTAAAGTGGAAACTCATTGATTGTTTTTATGATTTTTTTTATTTAAACTCCACTGCAGTGGCAAAACTACAAACACTGTGACAAAAAATTTATCTTGTGATCTTACCACATCGTTACCACCTAACAATGTGCAAATAGTGTTAGCTCAGAGACATTGTTGAATAGACATCAGTTAACTATTATAAGTGTAATTTTACCTTTAGTTCTGCCATCAGTGTTGACCAGTGGGTGTAAAGCAGATCCCAGGAAGAATCTTTCCAGATGCTGTCTCTGGTTTGCTCAATCAGCTCATTTCTCCTCTTAGACAGGCTGCTAAGCATTAACTGCAAGGATTCAGTTTCCTCCTGCAGTTGAAGGGCAAGACGGCATCCTTGTTTACGCTCAGCTGTGCCAGGACAGGGAAATAAAGTGGGAAGCTGATCTTTTTGGCGCTGCAGCACTTCCACTTTGTGGCAAAGCTCCCTCCTTTGGTCCAGGTAAAAACAAGTGACCTCTGGATCAGCTTTTAGAGCGCTTAAGAACAATAAGAACAAGAGATTAGAACCATTTCTGACTAAAACTGGACCATGAAAATGATTTAGTTAAATCCCAGGATTTATAGCTGTTATTATGTAATGTGTAATATTTTACTGCTTAGTTTCATTAGTTATTAGATTCAGGAACGGTCCACCTGTTTTAAACGGACTTAGTCTATTATAGTGCTTTTCTACTCTCCCGCAGCACTCGAAGCACTTTATACAACATGCCACATGACCCTTTCACACAAGCACTTTCTTCTATGCTTTTAGGTGCTTTCTAGCTAACATTCATACGCATTTATATTCTAATAGATGCATCAGAGAGCAACTTGGGGTTAGCATCTTTCCCAAGGATATTTGGCATGCAGATTGGAGGATCGAACCACCAACCTTCTGATCAGTAGATGACCCGCTCTACCTCACTCACCTGTAATACGGTTCAATTGACTGCAAAGTCTCCCGCCACTTCTCCTCTGCTCTCTGAACAGTGTCCTGAACTTCCCTCTTCAGGTCATCTTCATTCAACACCCTGTGGCACAGACCATCTCCAGTAACTCTGAGCTCTTCCAGGCGAGCCTCCCCCTCTAACTCGGCACTCAACACTGCCTGCAATGGATTTTGTAGGGTTTACAAGTCAGTATATAACCTTAGTAAAACAAAAAAGCGGTTATAAAAAATCTCCAGGATTCTGCCTGTATGACAGATACTGTCAGCTTTGAGACACACATATAGATTCCAGAAAGTTCCCTGAATCTAACATCAGCTCTGCACAGCAAATGTACACTCCTTAGTTTTGAACAAGTTGGAATGTAGAGAAAAAGAAAGCACCTATACCACGCCCTCATGTGACATTACACACATTACACACCCACGTCACAATCACTTATATGAGAGTAAGAAGATTTGTTGTTCAATATTCCACAAGCAATCAAGCCTTTCTGTCACCTCTCCACACAGGTACTTAGCACATGCATGTATGTATGATACAGAGCATACTTTCTTATAAAATGCGCTAAATAAAATCTGTGATCTAAATGACATATAGTGAAACTGAGTATCTTAGTATGTGCAGGCAACATTTTCTTACTTGAGCACAGTGAAGTTTTTGCTCTAATGGAGTCTGAATCCAGGGGCTTTCAGCAAGTGGAGAGTCTACAGCTTGTCTCAGATCACTGATCCATGATTGTGTGGACTTGAATAAAGCCTGAAACACCTCGATTTCCTCCCTCAGAGAGGAATGCGTCTCCTTACAGTCACCTTGTATTTTAATGTGTGAGTTGTTGTATCGTTCCAACAGCTTTTTACTGTTCTCCACCACCGCCAGCTGCTGAAGGTTGCTTCTTTGTAAAGATGACACAAGCTGACTGAGGAGCTCTGTCCTCACCCTGCAGAGAAATCAAAGCTGTAAATGCTAATAATGGGGTCAAATCTAATGTTTCCATGCTAGAGTCAAAGCACACTGAAGTGGTAGATACTACGGTGTGGACTTCTGTGTGTGATATTAAGCTGATAAAAAATAAAAGTGATAGTAGTTCATCAGCATTACATCATTGCATTTTTTAAATTAAAAAATTTACTCCAGCTCGAATATAAAATATATGTAAAACAAGTGCTTTTTATCTACAATATAACAGACCTTTGCGTAATTAAAACACACATGGAGTAAAGAATGAGTCACCTGACAAAACAATACACAGTTTCCAAGATTCCTGACACTTTGGTGAGCATTAGTCAAAATCACAGCACTGAACACTTGCATGTTTTTTTTAGGTTTGTTTGTCTTTACTGTCACTCTGCTATTCTCATGTTTTCACATTTCCATCTGATATGTAGCACTGGCAGCACTGTCACTTTCCATCCTTCAAAAGTCTAAAGTAAACACATCAGCCTCCATATCTTTATTTGTAATCAGGAACCCCCAACATATTAAAATATGTGTGAATTTAAAATACATTGGAATTTTCAACAATAATATCAATACTGCTCATATGTATTGTTGTAAATAAAAAAAATAAAACAGTCAGGTAAATGTTTAAAGCATATTTTCAATTATACTGCAAAGTATACATATACTATATGTTATCAGGCAGTATATACGGGCCATGAACACATACAAGTTGTTGCAAATCTACATGGAGAGTGACACACCTTCAGGAGAAAGGTTTACCTTTGTTGAAGCGCTTCTTCTTCCAGAAGACTTTGATCCTCTTCCTTTGCTGTTATTTCCTCAGCAGCATTAAGCCACTGCTCCAGATGGTCCCGCTCTATTTGCAGCCTGAAACACACAAACAGCATAAATACGTCCCATGTGCATACCACAAACACATTAATTTGCTCAATGCTCAATGCTATACGTTCAAACAACATTACAGTGAAAAAATGGTTCTGCCACATAATTCATGACTGACTCAGGAAACCAGACAAACCTGTTTTGATGTCTTTCTTCTCTTTGGTTTAAGCACTGTGACTCTGTAAGACTTTTCCTGCTTGCAGCTGTTTTACGTACAGAGTAAGAGCAAATTTGACTGGATGGTAAGTTTCAAGGATGACTCTGATGAGCGATTAATTTTTTTTGTTTTGTAACTAAATTCCCCAAAAGATCGAACCTTAGTAATAATAGTCAAAGGAGCTTGCAAAGAAAAGCGTCTGGACTTCTTTAAGTTGCTTGAAGACGTTTCACCTCTCATCCGAGAAGCTTCTTCAGTTCTAAGGTCAAA
>NW_005187475.1:2035210-2050130 GCF_000239375.1 Pundamilia nyererei | reverse complement strand
CCTTTATCCTTAAGATGCAGATGGACTGCTGAGTCTTGTCCTGTGGAGGTGGCTCTTCTGTGTTGTGCCATGCGCTTGTGAAGTGGCTGTTTGGCAACTTAAAGAAGTCCAGACGCTTTTCTTTGCAAGCTCCTTTGACTACGATGACCTGGATGACTGAGAACCTTCACAGACTTAGTAATAATAGGAAAACAAACTGAGGCCAAATGATGATCATTTTATCTTCTGGTCTGAGACGTAGGTCATTGTTGGCATAATAACAGCAATAAAAAACTTCCTCTGGAAATTTTCAGGCACAAGGATTGAAAAGCAGCCAATGTCTAAAGTAAAACTTTGAAAGTCTTGAAAAGTGACTCAAGATTATCGCACAACACTGCACAAGCATGCACTGTTTTCAAAATGTTTGGCACAACAATATTACTCTTAAACAAAATTCCTAATATAATTTATGTTTTCTTTATGACAATTCCATGATGACAAATTGTCAAGTCACCAAGCACGTGTTAGACAAAAATTCCTGCCCAGCAGCTCTCTTAAGTTTGCTTACATGCCACATTAATGAGTGGAGGCTTCAATTTCCTTTTCATTGTAGATGCATGTATCTGTACACATTACACAACACAGATGCACCGCAACACTGTTCTGTATGTGATGTCTATTACCTGTCCAGATCACGCATATTCCTCTCAGTCTGTTCTTCTACTTCAGAGAAGAGCTGATGGGTCTTTCTGACTTTTTCCTGTAGCTGGATCCCTTCCACGGAGAGACTCTGTAAGCTATCTGGACCTGTAATAGAGGCCAAGACATGCACGTCCTCCAACAAGCTCTCTGCCTGCTCATCCTGGGACTGGAGCTGCTGACACAACTCCTGCAACAGATAAAAGACAATGCTAATTTGATATTATCTTGTATCTATTGGTGTGTTTTATGTGTTTTCATTATTTCATATGTCTTATTTAAGCCCTTACCTTAAGTTTTGCAAGCACGTCTGCAACATCAGGACCACAAAGAGTAAGGAGGGAGTTTTCAATCTTCTGCAGGGAGTTGAAACACTCTTCCATCCTCCCAGTGATTTGCCCTTTAGTAATCACCATCTGCTTGTAAACATCCTCAGCTTCAGAAACGAGCTCCTTCAACTGCTCTATCTTCTCCCTCATCTGGGTTCCTACCACCTTGACAAATCAAAATGAATCATAAGAACTGATGAGCAAAAAACCCTTTGTAATAGTGAAAATGACTAAACAACTGAAAATGTAAACTAGATTCAAGCAGGAAATAAGTTCACAATTTCAAACAAAACTTGGGACATATTTTATTCAAAGTAGATCATATGAAAACATAGAAAACACATCAAATGTTTAACTCTTTCCTGCCTGGATGCCTACTGGGGGGTAACCCTTGTTTCTCTTTGTGAAACTGAGAGTTTTCTGTCATATTTCAGGCCTGCCTCCACAGTAAAGAGACTGGGTGTGCATCAGAGATTAGTGAGGGTTACCTCTGTCTATACAACTTTCTAAGGCTACGCTTGGAAAAATCAGGTCTTATTCTAATGGTCATCAAATCACATCTGAAAAAAAGTTGTGACAGGGCCATGTTCACCATTGTGTAGGATCCCCTCTTCTTTAACTTTTCCAACCTTCTTTTGCCCCATCACAGCTTCTTTTTAGATGTGTTCCTTATTTAAACATTTGATGTGTTTTCTTTGTGTGAAAAAAGATAAGGTGTTGCATTTTGTCTACATTTTACACAGTCAAATATTTCTGGGAGTGAAACAAAAAACCAAAACTACTGTGTTTGTCTTTATTTCTGTCTAAATCAAGAAAATAACACCAGAGGAACAATGCCTACCTGAAGCTCCGGAGGGGACTCTGCGCTCTGAAGCAGTGTCTGAATCTCAGTGGCTCTACGGTGGAAATGCTGTATACTTTCCTCTTGAAGCACAATCTCATTCTGGTAACAGTGCGAGTGAGGTAAACATTATTATAGTTTAACTTTGAGATCATAACATACCTGAATGATACACAAGAGCTCCGTTTTACCTGTAGTGCCTTGATGTCATCCTCACACTGAAAGGACGGGCACTGAGCAAACACAGCTACTTTATCGCTGGTCCAGCGCTCCACTTCTGACCCCTGCTGAAGGACCCCGTCCCACAGAGTCAAGGCTAGATGTAGGTTTTCAAGGCAGGACTCTGTTCTTTCTGATAACTGCAAATAAGTTAAATATCAGCAAAGTTAACAACCTACACCTACAATAATATGCATCTTTATCTATCTCATTTAAGATCAGCAACATTCAAAATAATAGGAAATTGGGTGTAGTCAGGTTAATGCCAATGTAATAATCTGTAAACCTAACAACAAAGAAGTCAGCTGAAAAAATATATTATTACAAAAACCTATTATTTCAATTACAATGTCAAATAATCAAGCACAAAGGTTAAACAAGCGCTTTTATGTTTTGCTGTAGCTTTGCTATTTTTTATCTTGTTAGAAACAGCTGCCCTCTCATTTCTGAAAAGTGATCATTTTGCACCAGGTTCTGCCTCTTAGTATCCTTTTTTCCCTTAGATTGCTTTTACAGTTACATCCTCACATCACCAGCTCTTCTTGGAGAATGCAACAGATTGAATGTGATATCACTGGAGTTAAAAAATAACTTTCATATCACAAAAAGAATAAGTCAAACCTCCAAAGTTATGGAAAATAAATCTTTTTAAAACAAAACATGCAAAAAAAAAGACAAAACAAATTTTTTTTTAAAAGACAAAGTTAACAGTGTAAAGTGGATAAGCTTACATCCAGCCAGTGATCCATGACAGCATCAGCTTCGCTCTCAAATGGGATGCATGTGCATTCTGGTATCTGCCGTAGGTGAGTGTGAAGCTGTCTGCAGACACTGCGGACCTCCTCTATACCATCTCCAAGGCTGTTCAGCTCTGCTTTTGTTTCCTGGACCTTTAAAACCACAGACACACAAAAATATGGATTATGCCTAAATGATAAGTTTTCAGCACAAAGAGAAAAGTCAATGCTGTGATATCATTGTGTTCATTAGTCAAGCTTAACAGTGTGACTTACCTTAGTGTGTAGTCTCTGCAGTTTTTCTTTCCCCATATAGGAGTTTTTTTCACTCACAGCGCTTTCTGCTCGCTGCAGTGTCGCGCTCAGCTTACCACGAATGCTCTGAAACCTCTTCAGCAGCTCTGTTAGGACACCACACTGCTCCAGTCTGTATGTGACCCATAACACAACACAGAAAAGCTCAGCAGAGTAACACAACTACGAAAGAGCTGCAGAAACAATCAAAGTTACAAACGTTAATAACCACACACTACGCTGGATTTTACTTTTGAGTTACAGCTTTTGTTGCCTCCTCCCAGAGATCCTCCACCTCTCTGTTTTGACTCTCATCAGGGATTTCTGACCGTGACGATGCACCTTGTACGTACTGCACTTCAGAGAGGAGGTCAGTGAGGTGACTTTCCAACTCTGTCAAGGTACGTGTCCTGCAGATAACAAAACAGGATATGGAGAGAAGAAGCTACTGACATTCTGAAAGAATTTAGGAGTTATTATTGTATGGAGCCTCCAGCTACTTATAGAAATAGCAAAAGCTGACCTTTGTATAAAAGTTAGTCAATATTAATCTGCCCATTAATGTACCATAAAATCTGATATTATTATAACTTAGAGATTATTGGAAACCTTTGGGATGATATGTTTGTTTTGATGAGTGTTTAGATGTTTTTCTGGTAGTGTGGATTATGTTGGATATTTTTGATACTCCACTTAAATGAAAGAAAATAAAAGTACGTTGTTGTACCAGCTCGGTGTTGTACCTGTGTTGCAGAGCAGGCAGAGTGGGCTCCTGCAGGCTCAGCTGCTCAGCTGCCTTCTTCGTCTCCCTCAGTGTTGCTAACAGGTTTGCTCTCCTCCGAACCAAATTCTCCATTTTTTCTCCTTCTTTCTTAACCTGGGTGGTTCTTCCCATTTGTCTCTGGTCTTTAGTTTCTAGGAGATCTTCTCGAGGTCTCCATGCTTGAGTCTTGTGCTCTTCCTCCACTTGAGTCTTTCCTTCCAGCTTACGCCTTTTGGCCTCCAAACCTGACTCCTCATCTGGCTCACTTGAAGTGGGATCTTCTTGCATGTCCTGTTGCTGTAGGGAAGTATTACCAGACTTTGTCTGACATGTCTCCACAGTTTTAGATTTCTCGTCGTCCTGTATGTTCCGTTTTTCTGGGAGAATTATGGCTTTTGCTCCCCATTTTTCCATCTCCACAACATGTACTGTGATGCATTTCACCACATCCTGACATGTTGCAAGTGCACCATCCATGGTCAGACTAATCCCCACTGCCTTTAAATTACTGTCCACAGAATCAGATTGCTCAGTAGCAGCCTGCAACCTCTGCATTGTTGCATCCAATGAAGGTTTCTCCTGCTCCCAGTCTGCCTCGTGTTTCTGCTTGCTCAGGTCTTGGTTTGCCAGCACAGTTTGGATCTCAGCCTCGACTTCTCTCACTGTGGTCAGGAAGCGATCCAGAGCACAAACAGCTGACTGAACTTTCTCCAGTTGCTGTCTGAGCTGCTTGAAATGATGGATGCTACTGTGGAGGCCCCTGCAGAGGGATGAGGCGGATGTGGCTTCTGGCCCCTGACTTTCCTCTTTGGTGCTTTTTTCTGTTAGCATCCTCATTCCAGCCTGCAGCCTGTTGTCCATCTCCTATTCAAGAGACCAGGGATTCAAAATAATATTATACTCTTCATATCATAAGCGCTAATTGTTTGAACACATGGTTTTAAACCTATACCTTTAACTCATGTAATATTGTTGAATCAGCCAAAGTCAGAGAAGAGATATCCACAGGCTGTCCGGTGATCTGGTTCAGTTGTTGTGTGATCAGCGTCTTCTGGTCATCTGCAGACTTCATCAGGTCAGCAATGTTCTCCAGAGATGCCATTCTGACCCAAACACAAAGCAGAAGCAAAACTGAAACATTTTGCCCTTTGTGAAATAGTCCAAGGAATTTGTGATAGTGGTTGTGGTACTGGGTAGTATAGCCACTGTGTTTGCACTAACTTGCCATTAGGGCTACCTTAAGAACGTTGTGTCAAACATGCTAATACTGCTGTAAATCTGTTAGCATTTAACAGTCTTTCAACAAGAACGCTGTAAACACTGAACAAACTAAACTAAATGGAGCAACTTATCACTAACTGCATACTTCCACAGACAAACCATATGTCCCACAGACCATATGTCAGTTCATGCAGCCTAGTAGAGTGCATGCACATATAAACACATGCATATAATATCTGTTTTCATGTAGTAGTCGCTTTATATCTCTTTAGCTTCAACATTAACACCCGATTTCTACATATGCTCTGTGTTGTTACTGTAAAATAAACTTAAAGTAAGTCTTTAAATGGGCAAGGAAGTAGCTACTTTAATTTAAAATTGTCTAATATTTGCAAGGAAAGCACTAACTGTATGAAACACAGATTAAAATTGCTAATTTTTTTATTTAAGAGGGTAGCTGCACCTGGTCTGTAGGCACACTTGTTGTTCTCTCCACTGCTGAGTCAGATGCCCCTGCTCTTGTTCCACTTCACTCCAACCCTCCTCCCTGGTCATCGGCTGGGCAAACTGGGAAAACTGGGTATACTGGGTATACTGGAGCTCAACATCAAACCAAAGTGCTTCTGTCTCTTTTTTCAAGGTCTGTTGAGGTGAAACATGTTTATGAAACAATCACAGCAATAATATTTTAAGCCAAAAGTTAGAGCTTACAAACAAATTCATGCTTAACAATTGTAAAAACATTCTAGTATGTAGAAGACCACAGTTAAGACATAATAATGAACACATATGTAAGAGTAGGACTTTAAAATGAGAATTCTGGTAAAAGTAAGTGCTCAAACTTGCCTGTAGATGCTTCTTTTGGTTCTGCAGGGCAAGGATAGAGACTGGATCTGGGATAAATGACTCCAAAAGTAGCTTGTTCTCCTGAAGCTGAGATTTAAATGCTGAGCAAAGCTTTCTATAACTTGAGAGAGATTTACACATTGTTTCATTACTAAAATTTCTGAGACTGACTGGGAAGCAAATATGATGCAAAATCAGTGACGTCTAGTAAATCTTACTAGCATATTAGTATTTTACAAGCTGTTAGTTCTAAAAACAACACCAATGTGTAATGAAGTGGGATAGTGACGCATACCTCTCCTGCACTTCCTGTTCAGAGGGATGTTCTTTTTGAGATGGAGCAGCTGGCTCTGGGATGATGGTCCACTGTGCTTCCTGCTTGGTCTCCACTGTGTTGCTCCTAACAACTGCCTGCGAGGTGAGAGAGTTGCATAGTAACAGTCCAGTAAAGAAAAGAGGAAAAGATGGAGCAGTGAGCCTATCCAATTACCAAGGATTAGCACTCTGCAGCCGGTGCTTTTCCTTGTCCAGCCAATAAAACTGCTGAATTGGTTTCTGACTAGGAAGGTTTCTTTAAATGAACAAAGTAAATGACATTTAATAGAATTATTAACGTTTTACCTCTGTAGTCTGCTGCATTTTTTTGTACTGTCAGATATTCAAATATTAATGTCTGTAAGCTCTTCCAGAATGAAACTGTTCATTTATAGTGCCTACTGTAATTTAGAGCAATTTTGTGACTGTAAAATATAAGTATGTAATCTAGGTTCATAGTCCTGGAGCTGGGATTGGTATACAATAGATTTTCTAATACAGTACTATTAGCTGCATAAACATTTTGTCATTATGAAATATAGCATTATATACAAAGATTCTCTTTCTTGGTGTTTTCAAATTATGAAAATCATGGAGAAAAAAATACACCAGCTGAGTCTGAGTCATGGTGGCACACTGCTAGCACTGTCCACATTCAAAAACACTGGACACCACATCACAGTTTCTTCTTAGTCAGAGTCTGGACAAAGCACAGAATGACTGGAATACCCATCCATCCTTTTTCTCTTGCTGTTCTGGATCATGTTCATGTACTATGGCTTTTTCTTTAATTCTTTGTATAACAGAGTCCCAAATTTGGGAGGTTTGTGGTTGTAAATCGTGTAGAATATTAGAATTAGTTATAAAATCGCAATTTAAAGCTAGCGGCTGATCAAATAAAAGGAGATAGTCATCATTTAAAATACAGTCTTGCTATTGCTATGACAAAAGATATCTGTACACAAAAAGTGGTCATAGATTTGCAGTGTTGTTTCATTCCTGCTGTCTAATCCATAGACCCACCACCAAGTCTGGCCAATTTTCACATCTTTCAGTTCAGATTCCACTCTGATTGGCATCCTAAACAAAACTTTTGAATAAATATTTTAATAACAAATCTAATTTGCTTGCAATTCAACATTTATCTTTGTGTTCCTAGATTTAATTTTTGAATTTAAATATCTTGACTTGATTGCATAAAAAAACAATAACTCCATATTACTAGTTTTATTCTCAGAGCTCACAAAGTACCAAAACATAGAATTGAGAAACTGAAGAAAAACAAAATTGAAGCAGATCAGTGATGTAATCTGAGCATACCTGTGCATGAGTTTGGATTTGCTGACTGCTCTCTGCGTAGTGCAGTAGACGGGCTTTCAGCAGCTGCTCTTTGGCTCGAAGTGAAGGCTTTGGATTTTGTTCTGACCTGCCGTCTCTGTTTTTTGTCAGGTGGACCTCACTCTCTGTTGGGACTTCCTGAACTTTCAGTTTGAGGATATCACCATGAGGCTGCACTGACACAACATGAGAAACGGGCGCGAGGTCTTCATGTGGGCTGTCATCGCTTTGTTTCTGTGGGAGATTGTTGCTCGGCTGTGTGTTGGCCGACACGTCAGTCGCGCTCAGTGGGGCGTCTCCCCCAGGCTGCCGTCCCCTGCTGAGATAAGAAATGTTTATCGGGGGGGATGTCAGGGGCAGCCAGTTCGAACCGCTCATTCAAACAGACATCTGATTAAGATTAAGATTACAGAGTGACAATTGTAAATAAGAAACGGTCTTCTTCAAGTAAATCACTTTGAATTCAAGTCACAATTCTAATAACTTGAAAAATGATTTAAGGGTAAGTTCAACAAGATTCTAATCAAGTTCTGTCTAATTTAGGCAAATAGAGTTTTCACAATCTAAATTAGACCTTCTTCCTGCAATTTTAACTTCCTTTTGAGTCTGAGCTTCCTTTGTGAAACCCAGAGGAATTTCATCAGTGTTGCCCATGTCTAACTTTCAGCAAACTTACAAAGAAAACTACCGAGCCGATAGGCATGAACATTGTTGGAGAAATGGCGCCACTTTCTTTGAAACTGCAAAATAGGGCCTCGCCTTTGTAGTTTTCAAATCAAACAGAGCATCAAACTGAAAATTATTTCTAGATGTAGGAAATAAAAGTCTGACAATAATGATTAAAACAGTTTCCATTAAAGAAAAAGGCAAATCTACCAAAAGGTCACACTGAAGAACATTTCTGATTTCTTTCTTAATGTTAGCGTTTTCAGACCTGTTAGGTGGGACTGCAGCATCCCTGGGTTGTGTTTCCTCTACTTCATCTGACTCGCTCAGCTGGTCTGTAGCGAGGCAGGAGGATTTCTTTGGCGTCAGTGTTTCGCACAGCTCTCTGAGGGATTCAACACGTTCCTCAATAGATGCGGCTCCCTCAGTGACAGCCTGGGAGAAATATGAGCTCCTGAGAAGCTGAAGGCAAATCTTTCTTTCTACAGTAATTTGACCATCTGCCAGGCAGTTACAAACACAGCACAGTCCCATGTTAATACTATGTTAGAGACAAGTACCTGCTGCTGCTGCAAAGAATCATCGTCAGTCTGGTCAGTGTGGACAGTGTTAGTATGCGTTTCACACTGCACGACAGAAAATGACTGCTTCCCTTCTCTGATCTTTGACCACAAGATCAGAATAAAAGCAGCCATTTCTCTGCGTGCATCCTGTGCATGACAAAAGCAAGCAGAAAAAATTTTAACCAACGTTTTTAGGAAAAAAATAGAAAATATCAAGTTTATCGGATTAATTTGTGAAGACGCTCACACACAAAAAGATTCTTGAAAAGTCCAAAACAAATCCTGTATGACTGGATCGTATTTGACCTATTATTACGTGTTATTTTCCACTATATAAAAACATTCCCTGTTTTATGCCTATGACCAAAAAGCAAAGCAAAAGAATATCACAGAATGACTTCATTATAACTGAGATGTAGTCTGTTTCTTTTAACACTAGAATAAATATAATCCCCTTTTAGGTAGTGATACTGGTTATAATGCAAAGTAAGAAAGATCTACATGTGCTTGTGAATGATTTAGGTATTTGGTTCAGGTCTTTACATTCGATTTAACTCTGAATAAAAATGACTGGATCAGTCAGTCAATTACAGACTATGTGTGCAGTTCCTGTCATACCTCCCACTGATTTCTCACTGAGTCAGAGAGGAGCATCAAGTCCTGGAGCTGGGATCCAGAGCAGAAAGCCCCAAAACCTTCCACTGCACAAAGGAACTCTTCCAGCATGGCAGGCTGCAGAATTTTTAAAGCTTTCTGCACAGAAAGACATATAGCTGTAAAGAGATGCACAAATGATACTGGTAGCAACACAAATCAAAATACCAGAGACCTTGAAAGAAAGTGTTTGAATTATGAATATTCAGGCACGTTTCAAGGCCTTGGTGTTTCAGCACTGAAAGCATCTAAATTATATTAAAGCCTCTGTTTTAAACATTTAATAAGCAACAATTGGGTGGATTTCTGCCTTTAAACTCACCTTGAAATGTTGTCAAAGTAATAAATCGAGAAAATAATAGGCAAATCAGCTGTGTGATCACTAGTAATTCAATTACATTTGTTGATTTGAGTCAAAAAACTGAAGTGACAGTTGAAAACATCTGTTAAAGATAGTGACGGCCTTCTTAATTTGTTCTGTGATGTTTGGTAGCGTACCTGTTTCTTCTTGGCTTCCGACTCTGAAATCTCTTTGCCACCAAATAACTTCGTCGCTTGCTGGATGCGTCCCTGCAGACGAAACCGGGCCTTCTCCAGCCTGCTTCTCGCCATTGACTGGGCTCTTGAATGGACTTCCCTGTGGACCATAACTGGTGGTTGTGGAGGTTTACTGCTCTGTATAGAGCTCGGTCCTGTGTTCTTGTGCTTGGTTTGAAATTGGCAAGGTAAACTTCCTCCATATTTAGGGGGAACTGGACTCTCTGAAAACTTTCCCTTAATAGGAGTTTGAGTCGTAGCAGGTAGCGGCTGATCATTTTCACTGAAACTTGAAGCTAGGGGATGTGATTTAGAAAATGACTGTGGCTGGATCAAAAGCTCAGATTCAGCTTCTTTTGCAGATTGAAGAAAATGAGATTGAATATAAGTTACAGGTGGGAAACTGGTGACTATTTTGGGTGTAATAATATCTCTTTCATCATGTAATTTTCCCTGGAGATCTCTTGTCCTTTGTTGAGGAGTGGAAGCTGAAAGCTGATTTGAGTGCTGAGATTGGAGCATGATGTTCCCAATGTTCTCTACATGTTTGCTTCTGGCCACAACTAATAACCCCATCTCAGGCTGTTTCTTTGTCTGAAAGATTGTTTCAACAGCTGGTTGATTCTTAGGAAATTCACCAACTTCCTGCTTATACCCAAGAGAACTAAACATCCCCAGAATGTCCTAAAAAATGCAAAGCATACAAATGAATAAGAGGGACTATTATGGGACTGAAAAAAAGTTATTACATCTATTGTTTTACTTTACCTGGCAGTAGGAGACTGCTTCTGTGACCCTGTCCTTCAGGCTAGAGGTGCTGAGGTGCTGCAGAGGAGAGGTTTTCTGTAGTATTGCAACAAGGCCCTGAAGATCCTGTTCCTCGGTTTTAGCCTGGTTTGCCAGCTGGAAGCCTCGAGAGATTAGCCCCTGGAAGTGTTAAAGTGTGTATTGAATTTAACAGCTTCATATATGCTTTATATTTTCCCTCTCTAACAAAACGCCTAATTAGAAACAACATGAAGCTTTGGTTTGCTGACTTTTGCTGTAGGCTCCATTGTAGGGTGTCCTCTGTGACTTTTTTCCTTTAGGTGATTGTAACAGTCCATCGCATCAGTGCTCCAACGATCCAGCTCAGCCAGACCACCTTCCAGCCTGGATGCAGCCTGCTGCAGCTCCCCACAGGCCCCCTCTGCTTCAACAAGCATCTACAGTACAAATAAACAGTCAGACTGTTCTTTGTTTGCTATAATTCAACATAGGAGAACTGGACTCTAGTAAATTTGCACAATGTTTGCCTGTGCGCTGATTTAATATTCTAGGAATATTAAAGAGAATTTCCCTGCATCTCAGTGAGCATCCTACCTGTGGGAGAGTTTTCTGGATCTTTTCAAAGTAGCTTGTTTGAAAGTCGGGAGAAGAGCTAAGAGATGACACGTTCACTTCTGCCATCTTTTTACTCAGTAACTGAAATATTATAAAGTATGAGACAGTAGCTCAAATAACAAAAAGATTTGTTTGTTTATTTATTATTTACTGATCAATTCAGCCTTTTGAAATTTTACTAACCTGTAATTTCTGTCTGATAGCCTTTAGTGGCACTGAGGCCACCTCAAGTGGCTGTCTGAGGAGCAAGCTGGCCTCCTGGGTCATTGAATGCACCATTTGAAGACATGATGCACCAGTACAGGGCTCTGATGATACCTCCTAAAAGACAAAATCTTTATGTCTAACACGCTCCTTTATTTTTAATGTCTCCTTATGTCAAATACAAAATAACAAACAGAACTAGACCTGCATAAAAGACATATTGTTAATAGATGAATACTTACAAACATAGCCTTCTTCATGTATTCAGCCCACTGAATGTTGACTTTGCTCAACTGTTCGACCAGACTGAGACTGATTGACATTTCCGTCACTTCTATGAGATAGTTCCCTGCCTCATTTAATTGAGCTTGACGTGAAGTCCACTCACTAACATCCTACAGTATCCAAGTATTTTAAAAAGCAAAGAAAAACCAGCAACAATGAGGATATTTTGAAATCATTTTTCGATGATGATAGGAGAAGAAAGGAGATTTTTAAGTTACACAACAGTTACTACAGGACAAACAGGGTAAAGTTACCTGTGTTGCAGCTGGGGACTGAATTCGTTTCTCCTGCGCCAGCCACGCCTGTAGAGAAGCAAGGTTTTTGTTGTACGTCTCCCATGCACACAAAACTCTCTCCATGGTACCCCTAGTAGCAGTCACAGCCTGTTTGACCATTTCAACTTCACTCTCTGCTTCCTTCACCTGACGAGTAACAAGCTGGAAATTTTCGCCTGGGGTGTGAAAAGTGTGTGAAAGTCAAATCTCGTCTTAAAAAAAACCTAATTACTTGATTACATTTCTATTGAGTTCATGACAATATGATTTTATGTTTACTCCATACTTAGCGCTGCTTTGCTGGTATAAACATTCGCCTTCTCCTTCAGGGTGTGCAGAGCGCTTGTCAGAGTGAAAAGCAGGTCTTGATGCTCAATTGTTTCCTAGAAAACAAATCACAGAAAATAATAATTTTTTGTTTCCTTTTTGTCTTTCAGGAAGAATTTGATCCCAAATGACTCACTGGATATATCCTATTTAAATTGTAAGGGCCTGGCCTTGAAGTAACATGTAATAGAATATATGCCATTCACTGTTAGTCATCATTGGAATTAGTAATAGAAGCTTTTACATATTACTCTCTCAGATATACACTCACATGCCAGTCCTGCAGAAGAACATGTGTGGTCTCCTGAGACCTGTAGGGTGTTTTCCAGGACTGGACCTTGGCACCGATCTGGCTCAGGAGGTCCAGGATGGTGTGACGGGACTCCTGGTATTCCAACTTGATCCCTCGATACTTGGTTGAGACCCGAATGCTGGTTAAACTGTTTGAAAATTAAGATGCAAACAAACTGCTTTTTTCTTTTCAAACACAAGACTTGGAGATTTGTGCCTTTAAACCTGCATATAGTGATAAAAAAAAATCATAATACATTCACTAATTATAGGATTTTAACAATTGGGTCACATACCGTTTTCTTATCTCATCAAACTTTTCAAGGGGGACCACTATGTTCCCCGAGTCGTCCATGTTGTGATAAGTCTCAAGAATATTGACATAATGGCCCATTTCTTTATTTATATTCTGAAAAGTGAAAAAACACAGTAAACAAGATTTTTAAGCTTTAATCTAAATAATGTTGCTCTTCAGAGTTTCAGGACACTGTTATCAAGTTTTGTCACAAGATCACATTTCTTTCTTTGTATGTAGCTTCAACACAAATGAACCTTTAGGCTATCCTGCTGAGCTCTTGCTTCTTTAGCGGCATCTGAATGGTCTTTCACTTTCCCTGCGTCTTCTGCAAGCCCTGCCTCTGCACGCTGCAGCCATGCAACAACAGAGTCCAGAGGAGGAGGAAGATTCAGGTCCAAGTCTGCTTTACACCTCTGCAGCTGCAGAACGACACACATATACAAACAACTTGATATGAGCAATCTGCTTCACTAAAACGAGCAGTTTTCTATACTGACGACTTTCCGTAAATATTAAAATAATGTGGCGTTATTGTTACGTGACTCTTCACTGTTCCTGTTAATGCTACAGTGTAAAATCACTGACAGTTGTTGTTTGATGGAAAGAGATGTTATACCATGAGTGAGTTCATGTGCGGGGTTATTGACCCCGTGAAGCACAATGTAGTACAGCAAAACTGTTCAATAAAAAGCCCCTTTCTGCTTGGCTCAACCTCTGTTGTAAAGATTCCTCAGCTCATCACAATATTTTAAAATAATGTCCCCACAAATGTCCCCAACAGCGTAACAAAAAAAATACCAAGGTTAAAAACTAAAACCCTGAATGTAACCTTGCTTCTTATTATGCAAAAATACATTTCCTGACCTCTTCCTCCAGTTGATCCCACGCTGTCCTGAGAAAACACTGCTGCTGACTCAGCTCAGGGCGGCGTCTTAGGGCAGCCAGGAGGGTCATCACTGGTCTCCGTTGCTCAGTGAAGGAGCCAGCGAGGCTCTGAAGCACCTGATAAATCAAACATGATAACTCCTTAACCTTACAACCTACACACGCTGAACATGTAATTTAATCCTTAATACTGCATTACCTGATATTTTTCAGCATAACTTGAGTTCTCTGCAGCCTTCCATGAATCTGACAGTTCCTGATTGGCTTGTTCCAGCCAGCATGTCACTTGCTGTGCTCGTTCACTTGGAGAAACCTAAATTTTCATAACCAAAGCTGTCAGTAACGACCATTGCAGTGTTAGAATAAGTTGTCAGGGCCACGCGATCAAGCAGTTCATGCCATTACACGAGAGTTAGACAGTTATGAACATTAATAAGTACCATTATTTAATAGAGAAAAGAAAGACTTCCGTAACAAAAGTGACAGAGTGTTAAAGGATTCATTGTGTACCTCGTGTACTGGTGAGACAGCAATTGCTGGAGTAAAGTGTGCAGGCAGAGTCTCAGGTGAGCAAAAGGAGGGCTGGGCCAAAGGAAACAGCTATAGCACCACCACCAGATCAAACCATGAAAAACAGAATTGAAAGGAGGAGGAGGACAGAAAGATGGTTGACCACCCTTACATTCATGAAGGTTCTTGTAGAAGACCAAAAGACAGCAGGATGTGCTGAAAAAATGAGAAATGTGATCTCATCGCTAACCTGGAGGTGGTCATCAGGTGCTGGCATGTCGCTGGAGTATTGCAGAAATTGGGCCACATAGGTCATGATAGACTTTTCATCAGGACTGCTAACATCAACATCTGAGGTGAAAGGCAATGAGAACAATTTGATTCAAAATTCTCCCATTAGTTTGCTTTTGTTTTCTTTTTTGTATAATACTCAAGTTTTCAAGTTTGCCTATTAGAGAATC
>NW_005187475.1:1985536-2035190 GCF_000239375.1 Pundamilia nyererei | reverse complement strand
GGGTATTAATCAATCTAAACCTTTTGGAGTCATTCCTGAGAAAAGGTCATCATATTATCCAGAATTACAACAAATATCACTGTGAAATGTCCCCTAACATTTTATCAGACTCACCCTGAGGTTCCAGCAGGCGGGGTATATGCAGCTCTTGCTCAGCAAGGTGAAATGCTTCTTCCAGGTTCTCCTGGTTGCTTCTGGATTGGACCAGTGAGAGATCAACTAACTGAGGCCTGAGAGAAGACAGGATGGCCAGGAAGACCTCTCCACTTCTCCAGCTTGACTTAAAGTCCTTCACATTAACAGAGCAATGAACTCTAGAAAGAGGAAGACAAGGTCCACAACCTTTAGATGACTAACGCATTGATCACTTAGATGGGTCGCATTGAGAAGATTAAAAAATGACAAAAAAGAATGTTATTAATCATTAAAAACTCAAGATACCAGTGTAAAAAAATGGTTACAGCATAAACATTGTAAATATTAAAATTTATACAATATAAAGAAAAACCCTCACTTTTTGCATTGGTCCCTGACCCACATGAGCAGGGCCTTCTTGGCAGATACACGGAAACGTCTGTGGAGCGGTGATGTCCGACCTGCGGGGACTGGACTAGCTGGAACAGGGCTGCCGGACCAGGAGTCCAGGCTGGAGAGAGAGTCGAGGGAGGAATGACGCGAGCTGAAGGAGAGCGCACTGGCCAGCTCCTCAATCTAAAACAAACAGAGATGGTAAACATATTGTGCATTAACTGATCAATACCTTCATAAAGTTAAACTTAGAATCAGTGCAAGGATTTTTAAACAACTGTGATAAATCTTAACATGTTTTGTTAAGATGTCCTGCCATTAGTATCTGAGTAATGCTTCATTCCACTGTACTCACGTGACAGTGGAGTATGACGGTCCATACGAGGCCTAGGATGATGGACGGCCGCCCATCTATGATATCTGGGATGTTAATGTTCACCAGTTTGACCTGAAGCACACCGAACAACAGCGGCAAAAGCATTAAACACACTACAGACACACATATATTATATTGTAATGTTTTTCAGTGTGCAAACGTACATTTTTTTTCTTGAGAAATTTTAATGCCGTCTCAATATTGGCCCTCTGCTGGAAAACCCCACGACCTTTTTGTCTTTTCTATAATGACAGTGGCAGACAATTCTCAATATCAGTTATGCCATTTTATCTTCCCAGTAGTTGTCTTCACATAAGGAGAAAATTAGAATTTATTCATTTCACTGATGTTAAAACTCACCATCATCTGGCCACTCATCACCTCCAGCAGGTCGAGCAGCTTTGACCCATCTCTGAGATCACAAAATAGGTCTGACACAAATGAGGGCGGGCTTCCCTGTAGCAATGCACAAAATATAGTTTTACTGATTTTATCTGCACAATGTAGCAAAGTAAACAAGCAGGTGTGTTTGTATAAAAGCTATTTCCAGTTTTTAGAACCACAGAAATACGCAGTGAGTTTAAGCTGACAGTGACACCTAAAGTTGAATTACGTATATTATTTTATATAATTTTGCAATTATAATAAAATCTTTGATCTAAACAACTCTTGGTCACACTGGGTGTTAAACTGAACGATAATTATAGAAAAGAGAATTTTTTTAGTGCTTCCGTGTGTCAAAGAAGCTGATGAAAATATAATTTCTGACCTTAACTGACATCAAGTGCAGCAGGAAGCACAAAGGTTAATAGAAGTTGTCTTCTTCATTGGGCAAAGTCCAAAGTGTGTATGCCACTTTTTATTGCACAGTAACTTGAAAATTTACATGCTACACACAAAATATACAGCACGAGCCAAGCTGATCCACATTTTAATGTTTTGAAGCTGCAATGTGTTTATATAAAAGCATTTTCTTGTTCACAGTGGCAAACACCGACCTCTACGTATAAAGGAAGTACCTCGGGTTTGCTAGTTTTGATTTCGGCTTGGAGCACAGTCATGTGGACATGAGCTGCCTCGGTTCATGTTACATGTTGTTCAGCTCTACTGAGCACTATTTATACCCCAGACTGGTGTCAGCAGCTCAAGGTGTCTTTCCCATGAGATCCATGAGTTGCTTCCCTGCTCTCACCAGTGAGTCAGCATGTTACGCTCCCCAGCTAACATGCAGCTAACCTTTCAACCACAGCATGAAGTCATGTTAATCTGTATTGCTGATAAAGCATCTGCAACATTTACTTTTTGACTGTTTATGTCGCATAAAAAAGTGCATTGAGGACAAGCAATGCAATTTGCTGTTTTCTTTGTACATGTATTATGCAGATGCATGCCTAGAAGTATATATACCATTTTCACCAATTTCCTAACTACTATAGTCTTTATTAAACATCCACATTCCCAACCAAACTGTTAATAAAGCACCAGGAATTACTTTAAAAGCAAGGATTTGTCAGTTATTTGGCACTACCTCAAGCATGAAATATCTCAAATTTGAATTTACAGCTGCATAGTCTGCCTGCAGTTTGCCATTCCCTTTGCCAAACAAATCAATATAGTTAAATTCATTGTGCAGCTTACACAGATATAACACCTTAACATACCTTAGCAAGTTGAGCATTTATCCAGTTGGTGAATGTCCTTTTCTGAATCTGTTCATGCTCCACTGTTAGGGAAATATAGATAGAAATTGTTGATAGAATGTATAGATTTCTTTGATTAGAACAGTACTTAAGTATTAGACACTAAAAAGAGATACTGTTATGCTAAAGAGAAATGAAAATACAGTCAAGCTGGCTGATTTATGCAAAAGCTTCACTCAAACGCAGCAAAAGCCTCAAAAGTGTCTAGTTCTGTTCTTGTCTCTAGGTCTGTGTGAGCCATCAGTTTTAACTCCTAATGCACTAAATGCACAATATCAACAAATACATTACGGCGTATTCCCCAAAGCACCATTATTATTATTCCTTTACTGTCCATATCAGGATCATGCTGATGTAACGTCCATAACAAAGCTGTAGTTTATAACTGCAAAGGGACCTTTGTTGTGAGTTATAATCACGAGGAGGTCATAAACTACTCACCGACATCAGAAAAAGAGAAACATTTTTGACCCTCCATTCTTATAATGAATAATTAACAAACCCATGAATAATGATTTTAGGTGTCCACAACATAAAGCTTCTGTCTTGGCCACCGGATAATCCTGGTGTCAAAAGCTTCTTCTTTAAGCTAAAGACATGCTAAATGCTAGGATCTCCCTAACAGATGGGACAGCTTCCAAGTCACAGTCACAGTCATAGATACTGGGGCATGCGCACACACACACGCAGAGCAAATATACACACAGGCACATTCACAGTAACAACAAATGCCCAGACTGACACATGTACGCACACACAGAGTGAGATATTTTGGATCAAATGATGCTTGATGCGCACAAGAACACATCCTAAACTCCCACTATCAAAACCTTTGCACTTTTTACTGTAAATAACATCAGACTGCTTTCCTACAGTAATCAGAAAATGAAGAAAAGCATGAAATTATCAGGGAGTAGTTGCCTGTTTCCATCTCAAGTCTAACCACAATAAGTTACATAACAGTCAACGAGACCCGAAAGCAAGCTGTTGACAGTAGCCTTAAGGAAATATAATATATTGATATTTTGTCTGACAGAAACAAAAAAGCCCACAGACACTTGTTTTGGACTCGTTTCCTGGTATCAATTTTGACCAAGAATCTGAGCAACTAATGCTTCTGTTTGTTTAAGAGCTTGCCAAAACAGGCCACTCCCGAGCATTTGAAACACTGAACTCCACCCACCTCACCTGGCATTGGCGGCATAAAGGCGTCACCACATTAACGTCTGAAGCCCTCATTGGATTTTTTTCCTTTTTTAAATCCCTGGATTTAGTTGGTTACAGCTCTGGAACTCTAAGGCCTAAATGAACCACCTTGGACTCTACAGAAAGCAAAACTTGCGAGAATTTTAAAATACAGTAATTCCCCTGTATGTAATTTTCTTATCACAAGACAACAGTGAGGTTTTCACTTTCACCAAATCAAAACTTCCTGTTCTCAGTTCATTTTTGAGTAGGCATTAGCTAAATATGCTTTTCCAGGTCAAATCACAGTGATTGAGGCAAATGTTTACAAGTGATCACAAAACAGGCATGACTAAAATTTGTTTCAGTTATTACTTTTCTTAGTTGTTTGACCTTTACTCTGCAGAAAGACATATGTTTGGTACTAGAATGCATCTTTCATATTTTTAATCAGCCTGAGTCTGAGTTTAAGGCGTGGGCATATGAGCAGCACTGATTACATCACAACTAATTTGGTATAATATGCGGTTTACACATGTAGAAACTTGAGGTTTCCATTGCACATACATAGGAAATGGGAGAAATCTTGTATCCAGTAGTTAAACTTCGAATCTGAAAACAATACTTGCTTATTTATAGATGTTTTGATCAGATTAATGAATGGAGTCATATTAGTTTTTTCTTCAACTGAGACACAATTACAAAGACTAAGCGATCCTGATGTAGACCCTGATGAAGAGTCTTGTTTTTCAATTGTTGCCAATCTACTCATAGAATAACTTTAACTACAATTTTACTTGAAAACAGAACTGGTTTCTGCAGTTATACCCCTTGTGGGATCAGCTATCAAGGCCATGCAACCTTTGGTAAATGATGTGTAAGATTTTGGTGATATTTTTAGTATCAATGCTGAGTGACTCTATGATGTACTATTTGCCATGATGCTCACACACTGCTTATATGCGTGTTTTGGTACATAGCTGATATCAAATATTCCTAGATGCAAATAAATGGAGACAAAACAGATTTTAAAAAAAGCATAGTGTTTCTTCCTTTTTAAAATGGGCATGAGTCACATACACGTAATTTATTTGGGGAATTAAAACAGAGTCAATAATAATTGGAGTTCTCTTGATAAAAGGTGAAGTTTAATGCAGACTTGATGGTGTGGATCAAATGAAGCCGAGCAGAGAGATTGCTTTTATTGAAAGGTTATTTGTCATGAATCTTCAAAGTAAAAGACTAAGACGCAACAAAGTGCCAAACCATCCTTTTAACTGCAGATTATCTTCTGAACTGGGGTAGTGAAAGTGCTGTGGTCTGCATGTGTTTTATTATACAGCTTTAAAAAAAATACGCCTACACTAGAAAAACGTGAGCACAACATTAAACACTTTCTAAGCACGATTCAGTCTTCGGGCTGGAGTTGTGCTTTTCACACTTTCACTTTCATTACACTACCAGTTCTGTAGTTTAGAACTGGAATGCTAACTTCACAAGTAACTGTGATGGAAAATAAAGTGAAGCAGAATTTTTTTATCTATGCAATTTTGTAATGTTTCTCCAAAATTATTGGTCTTTAATGAGTAGCTGATCTCAGAGAGTTGCTCACCACCACAGTGACTCCCTGCGACAGCACATCACATGTCACAACATCTATGTAAGTGCAAAAATAGCCTGACCTTGGAGAAGCATGTGCACATTGTCGATGTCCAGTGGAATCCCTCCATCGCCTTCTTCTGCTTCACCTGAAGCCATGCAGTCTCCACAGCAGAGCCCAGAATTGACTTCAGGAAAGTCTAGGAGAAAAATATTAGTAAATCATCTGCTCGGGGGGAAGACCGCAACACTGAGGCTTTTCTTCTAAAACATTTTTCTACTCACTTGTTAGTCATATTAGGAACACACCTATCCACACCCTTGCTTTTCTGCAGGCAGACAGGCTCAGGCACACACTCTCTGAGCTGAAAAAAGTAAAAACTCTGGCGTCCATAATGAGCTACCAACACACTGCCATAGTGTGGACATACAAAAATAGATGACCTGGTCACAAATCTTTAACATACCTGTAAGCAGGGCTGTAGTCACTGCAGACAGCTACTGCAGGGCATGGCAGTGAAGAACCCAGATGAGAGTTAAGAGTGTACAATAAATCTCCTCAGCTGTGTCCTTTGAATATGGCAAAACAGTGTTGAGTGTCTTCAAATAGGATATGGCCTTTAGTGCTCATAAATGAAACAAGGTGCTTTGCTTGTTGGTGGGAGAGAACAGCAAAGAGTGGAAAGTCCCGCCCTGTCTGGCTGTATAAGCAAATCATTTACGCAGACTCTCAGACAAACCCAGCAGCCTTTGGCTACAAAACAATCAAACACTGTAAAATCGTAAGGTGAGCTTCTTTAGTGTTCAGCTCTATTTATTAAAGCAAATAATTGTATTTCAGGAATCAAAAGTGCTTCTACTTAAATATTTTTTATAGGACAGCTGGGAATCACTAGGAAAGCAGTGTCATTCCAACAGTGAGCAGTGAATAATCTTTCTCATCAGGTTTCATATTGAGTGTAAAACACATGGATGACCGGGAGAAGCACAGTTACAAAATTTCTGACCTGAAAAGAATAATCACCATATCGTGAGCTAAAATGTCTCATTGCTTGTTATTTACTTGTCTCACCTAAAGAGAAGGTAGGAGTTTTGAATGGGAGAACATGATACACAATGCCATTTTTACCCTTGAGAGAGGTGCCAGTGTTTTATTTGTTATTTCACTATGGTGAGCAGTGGAAAGTCTTTGTGCCCCGGCAGCTGCACCCTTACCTCAAATTCCCACCTGTTATGGCTGTGGCAGAAAAAGGTAATGTTTGAAAGCGGAGCAGGCTTTAAGGTTTATCTGCTATTCTTTAGCTAAACGCAGACAAGGTACACTTTGAGAGTTAAAATTTAAAGTTAGGAAGTTAGTCTTCCAGCTCAGTACGCTGACTTTTAACACTTATAAGTTGCTGTCTACTTAAACCCATGGGTTGTCAAGAACTCAAACGCAAAGAAACCGAGCCAACTGTTAGCATTTGATCTTATCTTAAAACATACTTCTGGCTTACCAAGCAATAATCAACTGATTATGAATATTCAATTCAGTTCAATTCCATTCTGTTTTATTTAGACAGCACCAAATCACAACAATAGTCGCCTCAAGGCACTTTATAATGTAAGGTAGACCCTACAATAATACATACAGAGAAACACCCAACAATCATATGATCCCCTATGAGCAAGTACTTTGGCGACAGTGGGAAGGAAAAACTCCCTTTTAACAGGAAGAAACCTGCGGCAGAACCAGGCTCGGGGAGGGGCAGCCATCTGCTGCGACCAGTTGGGCTGAGAGAAGGAAGACAGGATAAAAGGCGTGCTGTGGAAGAAAGCTAGAGATTAATAACAAGTATGATTCAGTGCAGAGAGGTCTAATTACACATAGTGAGTGAGAAAGGTGACTGAAGAGGAAATAGTGAATGCAAGAAATAGTCAATATGAGGCTAGACTTGCAATTGCAATGCAAAAAGTACACTTTGCAGTCCATACCACTTATTTTAAATATTTAGTTACACATTACTGCAGACCTTAAAAAGATAAATCTACTAGAAAAAATATACAATAACATATAGATAAACTATTACTATAGATACTGTATAACTAGATATATATATTATAGATCTTTTACACGTCACAGTCTACCTGAGTATCAATGCTGACCATGTCCACCCCTTTATGATCACAGTGTACCCATGGCTGCTTTCAGCAGGAAAATGCACAGTGTCACAAAGCTTAGTTTGTCTCAAACTGGTCCCTCCATTCGGTGGCACTACGGAGCAAAAACGTACCGGAAGTACTACGCTGTTGAAAGTAGAAGAAGCTTTCCCCCACGACTTTGACGTTTAGCAGCAGCGCTGTCTTGACCTTCCTTCTGCAGCGTGACAAACTAAAATGTAAGGGTGGATTTCATTTTTATTTAGCAAGGTTACTTTAACGATAACATAACAACACTCAGTGCATCACGATAGGTATTTAAAATAAAGCTGGATGACTAACTGTGGACATGTATGCTGCCTTTCCAGGTGTTTCTTGCTAGCTAGCGTCTTGCTAAGGCTAGTTGGCGTTCTTTGTAGTTCTACAGAAATGATGCTAATCTGTCCGTCACGGGCCGTTTTATTGAATGAAATAGTTAGCTTCTCGCGCTAAGCTGTTATTTATTTACGTGTAAACTTTCTCTTTTTTCTCGTATTAGCGACATGTATGTATTTATTATTACACGTAACGGGTAACTAAAAGCTTGCTAGCAGGCAGGTCGGTATCAGCAGGGACATTAACCCAACAAGTCAGTTAATCAGTAGTATAATAAAGTTTAGAAAAATGTTTCTTTAACGCATCTTTTCTTTGGTGGCCATAGTCATCAGATAGACCTCCGTGTTGAGGGTCAAGGTGTCACTCTGTGCGAATTAATTTCTGATTAACTGGCTTCTGAGAGTTAGCTATAGTCGAAATTGGTGCTGACTGAATGTTAGTTTAGTGTTCATGCAGCTTCGGGTTAGATATTCAGATTATGCAAGGTGGGTTTTTTTTGTTTGTTTTTGTTTTTGAGGATTTTAACAGAGGACCTGTAATGTCATACTTTGCTGCTGCTTCCTCCTTCAGATGGCTGGACGTGCGTTTGCAAGCTGGTGGTCCCTGATGAGCCCTTACTACACTAAGGCATACCAAGAGATGTGGCCTGGTCTTGGCATCATGACATACCTGTACTACAAAGTTTCCTATGGGGGTGAGTTCAAAACTTAATTATTATTTATAACATTATATTAGATGTCATCTACTAGAAGTGCAGATAAAATATGACATGCAAACTTAAAATGACCCTTTGAACCTGTATTGTAACTGCCTTTTTTTTTTTTTTTTTTAGTAAACAGACTGATTGAAACAACCTGTTAGGCATCAGTCTGCAGTTTCTATGCCAAAATCTTCAAATTAATATTCGCTTTTGTGTGATTTGTGAGGTGCTTTCATACAGTCTCTTAATTGCAATTTGTATTTTACTGCTATGTGAATGCTTTGGTCCTTTATTGAAAAGCTGTTAGTAAAAAATCATTAAAGTATTACTGACAATCTAGATGGGTTGTTTCATTGTATTTGTTAAACAAATCTTTTTGGTTTTCTGTCATCTCAGGCAAGAAGAAGGCTGTGAAGGACAGTAAGTACTAACTTATTTTACCAATACTATAATTCAAGTTCAAGAAATGTGACTTTAAGTGTGGTGACATAAGTTTGTCTGCAGTGCTGGGAGCTATACCAAATCGCCACTGAGCTTTGTAAGCACTATGTGGCATTTATTTTTATTCAGTAATGCTTAACAAGAATATTAAATGTATTGGCTATTTTAATTGCCAGATTATCTTGAGACACATAATACAACATAAAATATACCATGACAGTCTCTAAAAAATTTTGTGACAAAGATGAGTTATGGTAAATGGCCTGTATTTGTATAGCGCTTTACTAGTCCCTAAGGACCCCAAAGCGCTTTACACATCCACACATTCACACACTGGTGATGGCAAGCTACGTTGTAGCCACAGCCACCCTGGGGCGCACTGACAGAGGTGAGGCTGCCGGACACTGGCGTCACCGGGCCCTCTGACCACCACCAGTAGGCAACGGGTGAAGTGTCTTGCCCAAGGACACAACAACCAAGACTGTCCAAGCCGGGGCTCGAACCGGCAACCTTCCAATTACAAGTCGAACTCCCAACTCTTGAGCCACGATCGCCAACCCATTGTTAAATTCATTAAAATGAATATTCCCATTCACAGGCCACCATACATATATTTAAAATGAAGCTGTAAATTAGTTAATCTGGTTAGTTTGTGAAAAGCACACAATTACAGCTTTAACCAAGAACATCTGTACCATAAAGTGGTGCAAAAACGCAGATTCAGACTTACTCAGAATGAGCTGTATATAAGAAAATGGCTTAAAGTTGCTGTTGGTGACCACTGTCATATTTAGAATAGAGGAAATATTTGTGAATGTGTAAATGTAATGAAAAATCTGATTTAGACTTGATCTGAGATTGAGTGGTAGAGCAATGAACATGATCTGTACCACTCTGGAAAAAGTCAAGTTATTCTGTTAGATGGTGTGCTGTTGCATGTGTTTACCTCCAGATGTCACTAGCGGGTTACTTGTTATACAATTATACAATCTTGTTATTTCTTGGTGATATTTGTTGCTGCAATATATTGACTGTAATCTCATCTTGCATGGTTGGACAGGACTTACTGACTTTTACTGATTAAACATTTTCCTCTCTTTATTTTTTTCCCCCAGAGCCCCACCATTGAGCTTTCCACCATGCAGACCAACCCTCCACCTGTTGTGAAATAATACCCCCCAATCCAGAGGCTCAGCTTCATATTAGAATTTTTGTTAATATGGAACAAATAAAGTTGTTTTCCTCAACTTTGGTTAATTTGGCTTTCTCTCTCTCTCTATCTCTCTCTCTCTCTTTTCATAAAGCAACAGCACTAGATTTTCTTTTTCCTGTGGTGACCGTAGACACACAAAGACTAACCAAAATAAGATCACAATCAAGAGAAGGGTATATAAATGATCCTTAAGCTCTTCTCTGAACAAAACCATGAGAAGACTTAAGTGTCTGCACTGTTTTTAAATAAAAAGGCCTCTTGATGATTACATTGAGGTCAATAAATTCTTAAAAGTATGCAAGCGGGACTAGTTTATTCACATTGTTGTTGATGCTTTGTAATACAAATATTGCAAGTCCACCAACCATATTGAGCTTGCATTGCTTTATGGTTAGACTCTAAATTCAAAATGAACTATGAACTGTCACTAAGGTTTTACATTATTTAGTCAGGCTTGTACTGTTTTGGACAGTTGTATCCTTTTGCACTTTAGTGTTTCCTTTTGGAAGGAGGAGGGGAAAAGCTGGGAATAAGTGAGCTATTTATAGCCAGTGAATCGCAGTTTGGGTTTGCATTTTAACTAACTGAATTGGGAATAAGTTGCAGCACTACTATATTTGGCAATGAGTGGGTGTTAAGAGTGGTCAGTCATTCTTGGAAACCAGGAATCTCGGTTTTTGATGTGCTGAGGTCACTTGATAAAGCTAAGAACTTACAATTGTATATCCAGCATTGGTTACATTATTCTTGTGAAGTCCACACTCATCTGTTCAGCTGCACAGTGAATTGTAGCATCATGACTGATGTGTTGACAAAAAATCAATAGGAAATAAATAGGTTTGTGTGTACAGTTATGTTCAGTGAACTGAATGAGTTGACTGGAGTCCTGCCTCTGGCCACAAATTAAGTGCTGTGTGAGGAAGTGTGGCGTCTTTTTGGCTGGTGATGAAATTAATGCATACAGCTCTTTAAAAAAAGTTATGAACGTTATGATCATTTTGGAGGTTTGTGCTGCAGTTAACATACAAGCAAACTCTAGGAGACTATGACAGCAATACTGAAGCCCACAGCCTTGATGATGGCAGTACTTACTGCAGTGCTGCTGAATTAGACTATATTGTTTTAAGACAGATGTGCCCAACGAGATGCCAAGGGAGTGTATATCATTACAGTAAATGACAGGCTGTGGATGAGGTCTATCTGTGGCCAAAGGCTTTTGGGTATTGAAAATGAATCTGCAGCTGACGAAAACCAGACCTAATGCTTGCCAAAGGTCCCTGCTTCTAACATCATGTACCACCTACACAGTTTAACCTCAGCGGACAAAGTGATGTAATAAATAAAGTGGAAAAACACGAGTTACAAACCAGGACAGTCAGAGTGGACATCGGCGCATTTCACCTCCTTTCTGATCATTTTGAGTCCTACTACTAGTTTGACTGGGTTTCGGATTCACTTGCATATGTCTGAGGGTGGTGGTGGACAAACAGTGGCTGATAGAGGGGGAGAATGAACGAGAGAGGGCTCGCGCTCCCTCCCTCCCCCTCTCTCCTCTCGAGCGCACCGACTGTGACTCCGCTCCCTCTCTCCTACATTCAAACATGGCGAAACTCTTTGCCATTATACCACCACCGTCACCCTCACCTTTCTCCAGTCCATCGCTGTCATCACCACCAACGCCATCACCATCTTCGCCACCATCGTCACCGTTATCTCCGGTAGCGTGATGACCCGCGAGGATGGAGAAGTTGTCGGCGAGCCTGTCGGAGATCACTTGGAGCCCGTTGGCGCTGCCGCTGGACGCGGTGGTCAGCAAGTTCCGTTTGCCCACTCTGGTCCGCCTGGCCCACGGTAAGAGACATAAACCTGCTTCACTGGGTGATTTTACCTCCGACACGACCATAAGAAACTTTTTACACTTTTTTTTTGTTGTTGAATTCTTTTGCCAACTGTTGTTAGTTAACGCTGAGGCTCCTTATCACTACAATTATCGTAACCGTGACGCTAGTGAAGAAAAATGATGACGAGTAATGAAGAAAAGGGTGAAAATATAAATAAAGTGTGTTTGTGGGAAGCTTTAGAGTATAACGTTCGGTGGGGTTTAAAACAAGTGTCCAAATTTAATGGAGAACGTGTGAAGTGCTTTAATGGCATCAAGGTCGGCAGAAAAAAAATACCTTTTTCGGTTTTAACTTTCAAAATAAATGTTCACATTTGTCAGCGCGTTTAGTAAGAGGGAAAACTTGAAATGCAAAAAAATGTAAGCAGCTAACTTGAGCAAAACCAACAAATCTATGAGCACAACGAATTGAATTACTCTTTAATTTAGGCAGATGCTTTGTATAGATGAGTGCAATAGAGCAGATTAAAATAAATGAATTTAAAAGAAAAACATCGGCTTTTAAATAAAAACAGTATAAATAAAAAATGTGTTTTACTGGTCTGCTAATATTAAAATGCGATTACAGTAAACTTCTCTAAACTTAAGGCACTACAGATTAGAGGATATATTACATGCTCAACATACGCTTTCATTTACATGTCCAGTATATAATATCTTTGTTACGTTGCTCATGTCTATGTCACAAAAATAAATAAATAAATAAGTACATACATCAATGGTAATACGGGATTAAGAGTTAATAGGTTTTATTGTTGATCCCAGTCGCCAGTGCCAGGTTCTTGCTCTTACTTTGAAACCAATCTGATGGTGTTTCCGTTAATATTTTAGTTCAGACTGGCCACCTTGATACACCCGCTGCACCCGTGCCGCACTAGTTCACTGACACGGGCAAGACGCGTTTTAACGTTAGTGTCAAGTTTTCTATTAATTTCTCATGTTTTTCGTTGCCAGCGTGATCCTTCACGTTCACCTTCACCAGATTCGGTGTCTTTAATTTGGAAACGGGCGACGGGTGTCGTGGCCAAAGTTGTTCCAGTCTCAGCGAGGCCTGGAAAGCAACAAAGTATCTGTTGTGCTGTTGAAGTGCTGCTCAATTCTATTCATATGCAAATGCTGTAATCTGTCGGCGAATGTAGTGAATACTAACGAGAAGCAACTCTGGAGAAGAAAAAACCCCTCCAAGTTTCCCCGCTGCACAAAAGCGCGCACCCGAAGCCGTGTCACAGTCCCGGGAAAATTACGCACCTTACTCCCGGCAGCGCGCCTGAACATCGCATAGAGAGACCTCCCGTAGGTGTTTATTAACTGCACTGTAGTTACCCCACTCGTGATGCCTCCTTTTTTGTATATCCAGCCAGCCCAGATGGTAGTTAGTTATTTACAGCAGGGCATGATGACAGCTCCGTTTCAGGGCAGCGTCAACAAACAACTACAGTGTTTATCCATATGGGGTGTGTGTGTGTGTGTGTTCTCCGGCAAGAGTGGGTAAAGATGTAATTGAGTGTGATGGGCTGCAATATGAACGCTGCAGACTGCAAATTAAATAGCCACCCAACTGACTGCATTGAGGCTACACAAGGAAAGTTTTCAACCTGTCTGACTCCCTTAGAATATATCAGAGTGGTTAGTAGTGGAAGTGTTTGTGGGGTTTGTCTCAGAACCTAGAAAAAAATAAATGGGTATAACACTTCTCCTAAATTGAAAGGAAACTTCAAAAAGGCATTTATCACAGACCCTTTCAAAGCTCCCTCCCAACTAAAGAAATACCTAGGTGCAAAAATCAAAGTTTAAAACAAAACAGTGGCCCAAACATTGAGGTTTTGAACAGGGAGAAATGTTAAGATAACAGAGAATTACTACATCCTCAGGCAAGAGCGATATAAGACATACTAACATCACAGTTTAGTACGAAGCATTGAATTGGAATGAGCAAAACTTCCTGAAGAAAGCTAACATTGTTTCAGTAGATAATGTGCTTTATTTCTTCCAAGTATCCTTTTCTGTGTTTATAGTCAGCCATCTATCAACATGATTGTTTGACTCAAAGGCTTGGGAGTAACATTGTGTTGCGTGATTGAATTGTACTGCTGTGCTATCAGCAGAAATCAATGCCACTGTGCTACACAGCTCTTGTGAAAGCCGGACTGCCCTGTTTGTGTGTTTGTGTATGGGGGCTGTGTAATTGTAGGTTGCCAGTTGCATAGCAGGGTCCTGATGAGTAGGTTAGCGGGGGGTGATCCATCACTGATTGTGGTAATTATGTGTGCTTTTTACGAGGGTGTTTTAATGTTTTCCACTGCTGAGTTGCTAAGTGTGACCTTAGAATTGAGAAACCTGAGACTTGCACACTATTTGCCTATTCCTTTCTGAGTGTGTGTTTGTTTGCTGCAGGTGAATGTGTGGAGGGTCTGTCAGAGGACGATGTGGTGCTCTTACACTCCTGCCGTCAGTGGACCACAGTGACGGCCCACAGCTTAGAGGAGGGTCACTATGTAATTGGTCCCAAAATTGACATCCCTCTGCAGTATCAGGGTGAGCATGCATCTGCACATACACTTTGCTTTTATACATCAGCGGGGAGAAAACCTTTGTCCTAAATATATAGATTTTCCCTAAAAGGTTCATTTGCTGCAGGAGTAAAAAACAGGTCAAGAATTTCTACAGGATTCTTTTTCTCTGAAAGCATCTACAAACAAAATAGCTGTGGATCAATAAGCTGAAAGTTCAATATGTTATTTTCTTTGTGTTGTTCCTTCAAATCTTATAATACCATTTAATTAAAGTGTTAAGATTTAATTAAGCTTAATATACAGTACTGTGCAAAAGTCTTGAGTCTCGAGTCCTATTTTAACTTTCTTCTCATCTTTTAAAGTTGTCTTGAGCAGTAGTTCTTCAGGCTGTCTGAAGATTTTTCAAAGCTTTTCTTTGGAAATTGGCTGTTTTTCACTCATTGTCAGTCTCTTCCTTGTAGCTGGCTATTTCCTGAGAATTCTTTTGATTGTTAAGCCACTTAACACTGACCTATGAATCATTCAAAGATCAAAAGGCACCTCAACTCCACGAATGGACCAGTGTTGTGTCTACACATAACAGACAACTTAGCAAAGAACCAAAGCAGCCTGTCACCAAAATGCATTATTTGTTACAGTTTCTTCAGTTATATCTATGCAAAATTCTACAGATAACACATTTTGAGAGATATAAAATAGCAATTTTGCACTAAAAAGGTTATTTTCAAAGTACTGCTAGCTGAAAATTTGGCATATCACAGCATGGTGTGTACAGGCAAGAAAAATTATAGCAGATGAACCACACCTGAAAGTCATGTCCATGAGAAATAGGAAACAAATCTAGCAAACACCTGACTTGGGACCTGAGATGTGCATCTGCACAGTCTACTGTTTGCTGAGGCCTCATCAGAAATGGTCTCAGTGGAAGGGTGGTGGTCAAGAAGCCATTCTTAGAAGGGAAACGGGGAGAAAAGGTTAAGAAAAGAACTGGACTAAAAATCAGTGGCAACAGATCTTATGGAGTGACGAATCCAAACTTGTGGAGAGTGGAGGAGGTCAGGAGCAAGCAACAAAGATTGTCTAGAACCATCTGTAAAACATGATGTCTCTGTCCTGGTTTTGGGCTGCATTTCAGTCAGTGTTGTTCAGCATCTTGTCAAAATTGACGGAATCATGAATGCAGAAAAGCACAATCAGATTTTGAGCCACCGTGCAATACCATCTGCAAAGCATCCGATTGGCAACAGCTTCATTTTTCAGCATGATAGTATTTGCAAACACATTATTGCCAACCAAGTAAAAACATACCTGTATTTTAAAAAAAAGACCAGTGTCTCAAGACTTTTGCGCAATACTCACTATGACTGCATCCTGTGTTTGACACAACACAGTTTGCCAGCATGCTCTAGGGATAAATTGTGCAGCTGTATTTCTACTTAAGAACAGCTTCAAGCACAGTGCTCAGTAGTTTTTTTTCCTACATCTATCAAGAAATAAAAAAGTTTCACATAATTGTCATAAACAAACTGAATTTATATTAATAACGACCCTCCCCAACTCCTCCCTCCAGGGTTGATTGGAAACCTCCCTTCTTTGTGTGTTATGTCAGTAAAAACCACTCCTTATTAATGTGAGGTAATTCATAATTAATAATAGAATTGCTGATGCTCCAGTTCATTCAGGAGAGTTCACACTCTTGTTCAAGAAAATGAAAACACCTTGAAACACACAAACCTTCCCCTGACCCTGTTACTCTGTCAGTTTTCTGCTAAGTAATAAAAAAATAACACAATAATCTGGAGCCATTAATTTAACTTTTATTCTTCAAATCTATCAGAGTACCTCTAAACGAATTACAAACTAAAATAATCAGTTATTTAATTTATACTGGGTCTTGGTGTACTCAAGCTATTCTTAGCTCCTCCCCATTTCAAAACAACTTTTATCTGATTGGTTGTCCCTCACAAACAGAATGTTTAAAAGAGAGATGTGCGGGGGTCATCCTTTGACATTCAGAGCCTTGTGCCTGAGGTGGCCATATTATGGACATCCATGCACTCTGATATTATACAGATCCAAAAGTTGAAATACTCTAAACAAGTTTACTTAAACCAGAGATTTCGTCCCTCATTATGCAGTATAAAACTTTTCCTATCCTTAATATGATCATCTACCATTGTAACAGACAGGAAATGAATAAAAGCATAATAGAATCTCTTTGCGGAGGAGTTGCGTACTTTAAACTCTTAATGTACAGATGAGCACATCTTCTACTACCACCTTCATTCACACATTCACTCGTGTACCATGTGACCTTGTCTGACTCCAGTTGTCCATTGACTCGCGTCTTCCTGCTGAATGAGTCTAGCCAGCATGACCTCACCGGAGCTCATCCCCACCATCCCATTGTTCCGACTCTCAACCCAGTCACATTATTCTCAGTGTAACTGGATCTTAATGCCTTCTCTCCATTGCTTCCTCCACTGATGGAGTGCTGATGTCACCTCACGCTACAACATTTGGCTGGGAGGGGGGAGTATGTTGAGATCATTCAGCATTTCATATCTGAAACACGTGACAGCTAGTATTTCCCAGAGATTAGAAACACAGAAAGTAATAAAATAGCAAATATATATATATATTACCAAGTAGAATAAAGAATGCCCAATAAAGGTAACAACGATTCACTAGTTTGTTCAGTTTCTTTGTTTTTAAACTTATTTTATTGGTTTAGTGTTGAGATTGGATTGAAAGCTATAAATTATAATACGCACAATAAAGGCAAGCTTTTGTTTTATTCTTATATTCATGAATGCTTATTAAAGATGGTGAAATATTTTAATTAATAAGGTCAGCTTAAGTCCTGTGAGCCAAAGAGCTCCGGCTTCAGACTCAGCTCAGGCTTTTTCTTTTCACTCTTGGCTCTGCATGATGTCATGGAGAGGGGATATCCTTCCTATAGTCATAACTAAGGAGGTGCAAGGCTCATTAAAGGATAACTGGGAATTACTTTGGACTGACTGTTTAAAGCTGCTCTAGTAAACTCCTAGATGTATAAAGAAATAAATCTATGCAGAGTCGGAGATATGCAGATTTTTTTCAACTTAATGGCATTGTTCATTAGCATTGGTTATTTTTTCCAACGTTTCTGTTTATATCCGTTTTAATGTAGAACTTTTGGGGTGTTATCAGTATAAACAGGAAAGATCTGTATAGCCTCTTGTAAGCTCAAAAAGTGGTTAATATTAATGCATAATTTCAGGATCTGGGAAAGTGAGTTGTTCTTTTATGTTCTCACTCCCAGCGGGTAGCGGCCCTCAATTAATTGCTTGAATAATCAGCAGACAGTCTTTTATATGACTTGACTTTCACATTGTAGTCTTAGGCAGAGCTCTGACAAAAATCAACACACAACAAACAGACTGTATTGTCTGCTTCTCCCAGCCAGCTGTGACCCCCTATTTTTCTCTTTTCCTCTTGCAAGAATTGCACAAAGTAATGTTGCCCCTCTCTCTTCTTCACTACACTAAACACAGCAACAATGGACAAACTCAACCAAAGGTCCCTTGCTTACATTCAGTGGGTTTAGAGCCCTTGTTGTGGCCAGTCAGCTCATCCGTGCAGTTCAAACATAAAAGTTCTGGCCACGGAGAAAAGCTGATTAAAACATGCTGTGTGCTTCCAAGATTTAATTAAAAAGGAGTATCTGTCCAGCTTTAAAGATAGAAGGCTGCAGCTCCATAATTCTTTTAGTGACCTATTCTGGCTGTAATCCTTGACTTTACTTGTGTTGTTTTGTTTGTTTGTTTGTTTGTTTGTTTGTTTGCAATAAATATAGTTGTTTCTTATTTGTGTCTAATCAGTTTGCAATCGTGAAAAAGTGTGTTCGTAATCAAAGAGTGGTTTTTTTATGTGATGAAATCAAATAGGAGACCCTGAAGCAAATCATCAGCCTGACATCCTCTTTACTTAATGATGCATTCCAGCAGATCCGAAAAAGACGCATTTACATGAACGCATCCTTTTAGCACTACTTTTGTGTCCCTTTAAATATGTTAGATGAGTTGCTTTGGAATCACAGGCCGTCGTCTGTGATGAGCTAATGTCTGTGTGATGACTTCATACAGGAAGTCTAAATAAGCGTAGGATGAGTGCAATATAGGTTTCCCCGTGGGGATGGACAACAGGATGCCTCCCTCCTTCTTCTCCTCCCTGCTTGTCTGCATCCTCGTCTACCCATCACTGAGAGGCTGGGATGACAGAGGACAGAAAAGCTGAATGATCACTTATCATGAATGGGATTAAGGGAAGCAACTGAGGCTGCAACCACCCTTGTAAGGTGGACCTGGTCAAAAGCCTTATGTGGAAGCCTTTACAAGTACCAGCCTGCTTTATCATATAGCAAGAGCAGCTTTTTAATATGACGTCACATCTGTGTTCTGTTGCCTATCAGCGACATTTGGAATCTCACTTTTGACTAAATATACATTTCCAGAATTGAGCAGGGCTTTGTTTAGGTTGGTGGTAAACCTTGTTTTATTTCCAACTCCTACTCTTTGAGGGGGTGGTGGGTTGTGTTGAAAAGTGGGATTTTGCTGGTATTGTTAGGTGGGTGGAAGCTCCTTATCCTAGGGGCTCATTTTGAATTGGAAAGTGGGGGGTGGAAGAAAAAGAGAATGAGAGAGCTTCTGGCGTAGATGATGGTGGAGTTTGGTATTCTACTCTGTCTACCAGACAAAAAAAACCCCAAAAAACTTCTCTTGTTCATTCAAACTCTGACTCTGTGAAAAGAAGGAGGATCCTCGAAAGGATGTAGTCGTTCAATTGCAGTCTGATAAACTGGCCAACAGGAGCAAAGCATTTAAAATGTCCTTTGAACAATGTCGGTTTGGTTTACGGGCTGTTAAATGACTCTTTTCAATGTTGAAAAGAGGCAAAAAGGCAAAAAAAGAAATATTTACAGCTTCAACAGCACAAAACTTAAGTTCAGGAGGGTGAAAGATTTACAGACGAGGGGATGAGCAAGGGACAGAAAGAGTCAAAGAGAGAGAGGGATGAGTTTGTGTGTGTGCGTGACAGTGTATGTGTAAGTGTCTCCATGGTGATGTGTCTCTGCTCTGCGTGAGAATGGGGGTCCTTTATTCGTTACCGTGGCAACCCAGTCGGCTGTCGATTGGGGAAGAGCTGGTGCCAGGTCATAGGTCACCGAGGTGTCTTTATATTCCTCTGCTGCAGATGTATGTGTGCTTTTATAGTGAAACTATAAGCAGCCGAAAAGGAACTTTTCACCCGCTCTTTTTCCCCGCCTCTGGCTTTTTCCTAACTCGCTCTCCCCTTCCACTCTTCTCTTCCTACCTCTTTTCACTGTTTCTCTTCTCCCATCTCTCAACATAATCTTCTTCTGTCCTCTCTCTCATTTCCTTTGCCACTCTTCACCCCTTTCTTTCCTCCTGTATCAAACCGATCTTCTCTATAGGCAAATTCAAGTTGCTGGATGAAGACCGGGACGTCAGGGATCCAGTCCAGTATTTCTCTAGTGTGGAGGAGGTTGCTGGTGCCTTTCCAGACCGAGTTTTTGTCATGGAGACGATCACTTTCAGTGTCAAAGTAAGGCACGCCTATAATGAATTTCCACTTCAGCTTTGCCCTATTTACCACCACAGCAAAAACGTGTTTGAAAGAAAGCGAACAGACACTGAATAGACAATAAAGACAGCTTTAATGAAATCTAAACAGCATTAAGATTTGGTCAAAACTGAAAGGTGAAAAGCCTTCTAAGGTGTTTGAAAAGTGAAGGGACACTCTTCCTTCTCAACATTTCTGCAACCTCCTCAGACTGTGCACTCGAAGTGGATGCTTGAAGTGTGGCTGTCTGATCACAGTCATTTCATATCCAAATATGTTATAACAAATGAAAAAACAAAGGCAAGGATGTTTGTATTACTGAAACAAAAACTAGGTGTAAAACATGAAATGGTGGGTGAAATCTAGTTGCATTGAAGTTTTCCATAATAGCCTCAAAAGAGGACTTTTCACTTTTGTTTAACCAAATTTAGATATAGACTTCTTTTTTCAAGGCCATGATTGGCTGACGAGAATTTGGTCCAAAAAAAAGGTCCATGGATGGGGAGTGGCTTTTAACTACAGGTAGTTAACTAACCACAACAGTACTTTTATAGTAATTAATCCCTGAGTCATGCAATATCTTATACACATATACATCCATGTCTGTGTTGCAGGTTGTTTCAGGGGAATTTAGTGAAGACAGTGAGCCCTACAGTTTCACTCTGCAGGCTGGAGATGAGCTGTCGCTCATGGGGAAAGCAGAGCTTCTCTGTGCCACTCCCTCAAAGGAAAAGACGGGACTGAGCGCGCTTCTTAGACGACTAGGAAAGACTCCCAGAAGTAAGTCAGGCTGAACTATTGAGCTGTAAAGTTATGAAGCGCCGTTTCAGTTGTAGAACATGCACACGAGAACGAGGAAAACAAAAGCACTGGCAGAACTGAAGGTTGCTGAAGTTCATTCCTTTTTTTTTTTTTTGAAGAATACCAGTCAGCCGCAACATTTAAGCCTCCTGCCTAATATTGTTTAGGTGTCCTTCATGCCGCAAAAGACAGCTTTGACCTGTCGCAGCATGGACACAGGTTCCCTGGGGCTGTTCGTTGGCAGAAGATCTTATGGGTCCTGTGGATTGCAGGGTAGGGCCTCGATGAGTCCTGCGGATTGGGAGTCCAGACCCGGCAGTGAACACATTGGACTCTTTGTGTGGTCCTAGAGCCATTCTCGAGCATTTTTTACAGCGTGGCTGGGCACATTGTCCTGCTAGTGGAGGTCACTTGTGTTGAAGATATCCTGTTGCTATTGGTGGGTGGGAGGGGGTGGTATTTGGCCCATGTGAAAATAACTTTCAGAACCCAGAGTTTCCCAGCAGAACATTGCGCTGTAACAAGAAGATCAAAGGTATTCACTTCACATTGAAATCTGTGGATTTGTGGTTCAAACATAGACATTTTTGAAAAAGTTAAAATTGTATTATTGTTGTGTTAGGACTGATCCACCCGTGAACTCCTAAATATCTTCTTTGTCTCTTCAGGTAAAACGCCCTGCCTGGTCTGCATGAACCATCGCACCAATCAAAGTGTCAGTTTGCCCTTTGGCTGCCGTGGACGCTTCTGCACACGCTCTCCACTGGAGCAAGGCATGCTGGGGGGGGAGCACACGGTGCGCAGCATCATCGAGAGAGTCCGCCTCCCCGTCAACGTGTCTGTGCCGTCGAGACCGCCACGAAACCCCTACGACCGTCACGCAGTACGAGAGGGCCACCGCTACAAGCTGCTCAACATAGTCAGCAAGACGGTGGTGCTCTGCATGGTTCTCCGCCATCAGGAAGTCTCCCCCTCCCACTTTTTGTTGCTGCGTTGCATGCCCCGGTTTAATGTGGCCGAGGCCTCCGTGCACAAAGCAGCATTGGAGAGCCTTCTTCTGCGACATGCATTTGACCCAGATGCCTACTCTCGTGCTGTTAGAGAAACTCGGCCAGAATTGGAGTGTATGACTGAGGAGTGTGTGAGCCCAAGGCGCTCTCGCGTGTGCGTGTCGAGCCAGGACTCATTGGCACCGGCACTGCAGCGTCTCTCAATGTGCGGGTATGTTGGTGGAGTCTCAGACAGCGTATCTCAGCGCTGCAGGGACTCCCTTGGAGAGCGGCTAGGGGAGGGGCCAGGTGAGGAGAGGGAGTATGTGACTCCTGAATGGACTGAGGGTGAAATGAGGACCGCTGAGGAAATCCCTTATGAGGAACTCTGGACCAATCAAAATGCAGAGGGCTTAGGAAAGGAGCCAAACCTCATATCCTTCCATTCATCTTCCTCACTGGATGGTTCTCTTGGTACCGTGGTGACAAGAGTGTCTACCCCGCCACCTGTACCTCCAAAATCTGATGCTGTGAGTTGCAGTCCTTGCCTCCCATCCATCTTCTCGTTCTTCAGTCTGTCATCCTTCTTATCTGTCCACAGTAGCATCCGGCTGTTAAAAGTCAGGATGGCTGCCTTGAATTATTCATACACAACAGCTCTTAAACCCCACTGATACACTCAACGCAAATACAAGCGCACACTGACTGTAATGCACACTGACTGGAAATGCTGCAATACACCACCCTTACTCTTATAGCACATACAGATATACATAGATAGATAGAGATACATAAGCTGGTCAGCCTCAACATAAAAACCACATACACAGTGTTGTGTAAGCCTATTTGTGCTGCCAAAATGGCTCTAACCTGTTTCTCCATAGACATGGGATCCCTTAAGATGTCCTAGAACAAAGGTAGTGGATCCTCTGGGAATGTTCTGGCACATTCCACAGCTCAGATTGGGATCTGTCATGTCTGGATAACCAGTCAGTGTCTTTGTATTTTTTCCATGTTCTCGAGGAGTTTTTGCAGTGTTTCGGGGAGGATTGTTCTTTTAGGAGAAACCACTATCATCAGTTCCACATTGCCATGGGAGCTGTTATTGACCTGGGTTGGTCGTACGTGTCTACTTATCTCCATCAATGTAAGGACCCAGGATTTCCAAGCAGAACTAGAGAGAATCAGTGCTGTCGTTCACTTCACTCATTAGTGGTTTTTAGGTTGTGGCTGATTATTTCTAATGAATTGAACCGAAAGCTAAAGCTATTAAGACTGCTGAAGCTTTTTAATGTGATTGCTATAAATCAGCACTACAACTCCTAGGAGAAATTTCTTAAACATATAGAGCATTTCAGTTTTTTAATATTATAAGGATTACTTGGATTATGGATTATTGTGTGAATTAACTTGCCGAGACCAGAAGAAAAAAATGGGAAAAAAATCACAAGTCTGAAAATAACCAAAGGAAATTAATTTCCACAGACTTGATTGGCATGGTTGTTTTAGTTTGCTCTTTTTAATATCATATGCAGCAAGGTCCTAACTTCAATAGCAGAGTGGTTATTCAGCAGCTAAGCCCTACTCTTTCCTAAGCTAGCATGTGTCATTGATTTTCTCTCTTTAAATAACATAGAAATTCAAAGATGTGTGACTAACACATTACCTTTACTGTAAATGGACTGATCATGCTTCCATGCATAGTCACCCCTTCAAGTTCCCATTTGGAGCCAGGAAATCTCCCATTAAAGTCTCATTGACTGGCTCCGTCAGAGTTCCCAGGGTTTGGCTTGACATTGAGTTACAGAAAAGTCTGAGAAGGTCATACCTAGGAATTTTTTTTCTTCAGAAAATAAGCATCGCAGGTGATATATTGTTAGCTTTCTTTGTACATTTTTGTGAATTTGTGGTATTTTTTACTTTTGCTTTTGCTGAGACCAAATAACTGTTGTTCTACTGATTACAAATGAATTAATCACCTCTACTGTTTTCCCCTAAATGCTGCTGTACAGCAAAAATGCAGACTTTCCTTAAAATATTCCTTTTGTAGCGCATAATGAAATGTATAACGTGCATTACATGATGTATGATGAAATTTACTAGATTAATTTTAACACTCAAACTGGTGCAAGTCAGGCTTTATGTAGACTATAAAGGTTCTTTTTTAATATGGTAATGCATTTTCTGTACAGCTCTAGTGTTGACCTTAAAGCTGGGGGTCGACCAGCACTTCCATGAATTAAAACATCTCTTTTTTCTTGTCTTTTTAAAGAGGAAATGGTGTCCTATTGAAAACGATGTTGTTTTACCTACTGAGCTGTTTCACATTTCTAAGAGTCTTCCCAGGCAATGGTGTCCATGTGTAACTGTGTATGTTGTTTGTAAAGCGCACAATTTCATGCTTTTGTTTTGTTTAATTAACTTTTTTTCCCCTTTTAAAGTGAGGGCAGCGGAACAGAAAGGTTTGTGTGGGTGTTGACGTCTCCTCTGCAACTGGATTATACCCTGTCACACATAGCGTTCTCCTGATATTTAGCCTGCCAAGACACTGTGTGTGTGTGTGTGTGTGTGTGTGTGTCTAGATGCTGCTACTGTGTGTGTGTAAGGAGTTTGTTTGAGTTGTAAAGGTCACAAAGTTTGACATTTACTATGTGTTGCACACACTCACACTCGCACACACTTGCACAAAGCCTCCTGAGAAGTCTATTTTTAAGATTAACCTTTTTTTATTTGGCTGTTGTGTGTGTTATTGTTATGCTTATGTTTCTGTGTGTGTGGCTTGTGCTTGAAGGTGAGAGAGGAGTGTCGCTATTTGATCGCCCCTCCAGTTCCCCCTCGTTGCTCCAAAGGAGGCTCCATCTCCAGTCCAGCTCCCAGCCCTCCTGTTCCACCTCGCTTCCCCAAAACGTCCACCTCCCCGAGACCAAACATCTCCTTTTACTCCTCTGGACTACAAGACAGGTACAGTATAAAACACGTAATGCGTAAATCCTTATTTTGACATACTGGTATCATTTTAGAGAGGATTGAAAGCCTTTTCTGGTTTCACTGCTTGACATGATTGATTACACGAAAAGGGAGAGAATGAAGTTCCTCGAGTTCCAAACTACTGCAAGAGTCCAAATACTGTAGCTTCAAACAGAGCTACTGCAATGGCTGTTTCCAAATAAATTGCAATGAAAAATGTCCAAAAGATATGGATGTAGACACCCATTAGTTTGTGGACTTCTATTTTCAAGTCTCAAGTTTAGATTGTTTTTTCCTTAGTGCAACCCACCTGACGAGCAATAATATTTGTCTGATAAGTCACCAATATGCGGGGAAGTCTTTTTTTTTTGGCTGCATTTTTCAGCTCTGAAAGGTTACTGCTTACAGATTTCCCGTTCTTGCCCTTTAAAGAAGATTATAAGGTATATGGAAAGAAAGTATGGGAAGGTTATCTAATCTGAACTGACAGAAGCACAGAAAGCAATGCCATTTTACAATATGAAGCTCCATATTGATTGTTTGCTTGTTCTATAAATAGACGATATATGGAATGATACATTTTTTTATGAATTGACAGCAAGCTAAGGAGAATTTTTCAGCAGGTAGCTGCTGGAACTTGAAATATGGTCATTTAAATACTTTTGTAAATATGATATGTAGCTGATATGTAACATTTCCATTTTCTCTGTCTTGTCCCAGTTGCTCCCCCTCCCCCGATGCCTCCCTCTACTGTTACCCGTGCTCTTGGGGTGACTGCTCTGCCCCTAATCCTACTAGTCCTGAGCCCGTCTCTGGCATCCCTACAGACAACACAGCCAATCCTCAGCCTGCACAAGCCACCTGGGCAGAGCCATGGGTGGATTCCTTCACTTCCTCTGGACTTCGACTCAGACCGCCACCCCCACAGAGTCGATTTGCTCCCTTTGGGGCGTTGAACCCCTTCAACCGCCAGTCCCCTTGTCCCTCACCTGAGCCTGCTCCCAATTCCACAACAGATTCTTCCAGAGGCGCGGAGGGTGGTGGGACATCAACAGGAGTCCCTGAGGGGTTGTCCCCGCTCCCTGACCCTACCTGGCGACCTCCCGCTGACCTGTCTGCTCTGTCATTGGAGGAAGTCTCAGCTTGCCTGCGGTTTATTGGCCTATCAGAGGCAGCGGTGTCCGTGTTCCAAAGGGAGCGAATCGATGGCAGCTTGCTGGTGCAGCTGACTGAAGATATCTTGTCACATGACTTCCACCTGAGCCGACTCCATGTGACCAAGATCACACAATTCATACAGGGCTGGAGGCCCAAAATCTAATATACACACTGTCCTGAGAATGTGCCTGTTGGCTGCTGAGCCTCCCTGAATGTGCCTTCCACTGTGACCAACTGGCTGCTGAGCCCAATGAATGAAACTGAAGGAAACTACGCCACACTGTGGTCAAACTGCAGAATTGACACTTGACTGGCTCTAATGCTCAAAGTCAGACTGACATGTTTCCTGTCTGAATCACAGTCTGGCACTAGTTTACTAACAAATGGCTACAACAGAGAGCTCCAGGATAAAAGTGCCCTCTTTGGAACTTAAAGTCTGATTTAAACAATGTGTGGCGTTCACACCGTTCAACTTAGAATTTGATATGCAGGGGAAATTTCTATCATTTTATTTTAAATGAGATTTGATGAATGAACAGAATTTCAGCACTTTTTAGACACTTTATTTAGTCATCAATAGGTGTTAAATTAATTTCAAGACAAGGTAATTTAAGGAATTGTAACATTTTGACCCTATACAGGTCATTTAGACATCCTTCTTTATTCACCGAGTTTCAGTGAATAAATAATTGGCACAGAAAGTGGGAGGTTGTTGTAAATTAAAACTACCTTCAAAAGAACAATGAGGAAAATATGAAAAATATCAAACCTCTGAGCAGTCATTGACAAAATTACTGAGGTTTTGGACTGATTTCTTTTGGTACAGGTCAGTCTATGCTTCGGGAGGGATGATATTTTTATTAACAGTCCCTTTAAAGGTAACAATGAGTGTTATAGTAAAACTCAGAAATGGAGTTGTAAGAGTACCTCAGATTTCTCATCCACATAGATTGATCAAAGTCCTACAATATCAGGAATTGTCACCACTCAGTTTCCTTGGAAAGCTAATATTTCTGCCACTACCTTTGCTGCCTTTTTCACCCACTGTTTTAGATCCATCTGTGAGTGCTTTGTTTCTGTTATAATCTCTTGTAACATCTGCAGATGACCTAAAATAAAGACAGAAAAGCAACAGCGAGAGAGACAGGGGAAAATTCTTCATTGAACTTGCTCCACCTGGCCGAGCATGAGGTTATCAGCACAAACCTCATCTTCAGATAGCAGACATTAGAAACTGATAATGAATGTAGTCGAATTTTGTAATAAGTTAACACAGCTACTCTTTGCTTTTCTACATAGCATAAAAAAGCCCAAGTTATTAAGTCTTGGACAGAACAGCTGGGAAGTTTGTTCAATGAATTAAAAAGAAACTCACATAAAAATGTATAATAAATAAACAAAAAAATTTCTACCTAAAATCACTGAGTCAGAAAAATGATAATAAGCACAACACTTCAGTTTCTCTTCTTAGAGCATTAAAAATGAGATGTTTTTACACCTTGGTATTCAGAAGTATTAATTCTTTGTAGCATAGATTCAACAAGGTGCTGGAAAATTTGGCTTACATTGACATGATTTGTTGACTACACATCTGTCATGTGAATCTCCTTTTTCACCACATGCCAAAAATGCCATCTGAGTACAGCAAACTCATTGGTGTGTTCAAAAACCACAGTTTGAAATTTTTATCCTGTTGGAATTAGCCATCAGATTAATACACTGTGCCCATAAAGGCATAGACATGGTCAGCAATGTTGCTATTAAGGTTATCCCCTACACCATTACACCACCAGCAGGAGCCTGAGAAGTTGTTATGAGCCAGGATAGATTCATGCTTTCATGTTTATGCAAATTCTGAATGTCACAGCGGAAATTGAGATTCAGGCAGAGTTTTTTCAGTCTTTTGTTATCCAATTTTGGTGAGCCCATCTAAACTGTAGCCTGAGTTTCATTTTAGCTGACACCTACTGCTGTAGCCCATCTGCTTAAATGTTCGACTTGTTGTGCGTTCAGGGGTTTTCTTCTGTGTACTTTGGTTGTAATGAGTTGTTACATGAGTTACTGTTCGTTTCCTGTCAGCTTGAAGCATTCTGGTTGTTTTCGGACCTCTGGCACCAAACAAGGCAACTGCTGCTTAGTAGATATTTTCCCTTTAAAAAAAAAAAAACAAAAACAAAAAAACAATACTACTCTGTAAATCCTAGAGATTGTGTGGCAAAAATCCCAATAGATCAGCAGTTTCTGAAATACCCAAACCAGCCCATCTAGCACCAACAATCATGCCACATTTAGAGTCACTTTAATCATCTTCCTTCCATATTCTGATGCTCAATTTAAAGTTCAGGAGGTCATCTTTGCTATGTTTACATGCATAAATACACTAAGTTGCTGTCATGTGGTTGACTAGATATTTGTGTTACTGAGCCGTTGAACAAATCTGCTGAGAGAGGGGCAGATGCCCCCCCCCGGCCCCAAACTAGATCTCTGCTCTTACCTGTGTGTTCCATTTGAGGGGTGTATCCTGAGGAGAGTATTGTAATATAACTGGCTACACTGAGGGCAATCACAAAGCAAGATCATCCAAATGATCCAAATAACTGACAATGCAATTTATGTTGTTGTGAATCACTACCTGTAATTTTTTTTACTATTATCCCCAGATTTGATGGGTTTCAGCCAGGGCAAAAGCTGAAGTAAAGTTTCACTCTGATCTACTACACTCATGTAATACTGATCTACTCTGCAATCTTGTAACTACAAAGCCACTGAAGAAATAAAGGAGAGATCAAAAAAATAAACCGAATGACACCTGATGTTTTAATGCAACCTTCACTTTTTATTTTGGTTGTTGGGAGTTTGAGTTAACACTGGTGCCAGATAGAATCCAGATAGCTGCAACATCTGGGCTTCATTTGGTCATGTTGCGGGCCAAAATGGGTTATGGCTAATTTAGCATAGGTCAAGGGAGGTTGGACACATTACCACAATTTGTATAAAAAAATATAAATAAATTAAAAGAAAGAAAACACCCCAAAAAGATGAAAAGAAAAAGTTTGGTGGTCACACCCACTTGAGCCATAACACATAATACATGAAAGTATCACTTTCTGATTATATAAATGATGTAAGCGGAAATCTGTAAAGCTGGTAGATAGTTATAATAGACCATTTGGTCTCCTAGAAATGTTGTTTATAGTTATACAATTATTTTTTAATAGCAGCTTATTTTCATAAATGAGCTGTTACCTTATTCTGAAATCTTTCCTTGGATTATTTTAGGTTGATTCCTTTAGTTTGATCTTAGAAGACATATTTGCTGCTCTAACAGTTCAGACATACCAAAGGGGGGACTAGTCCCTCTCTCAAAACGCTAAGTTGTTTTTAGTATTGAAGCAGGGAGGGGGATGATTGATAAAACCTTTTGCTGGGGTCTTTGGTGTGGTCTAGTAGAAGCTGGCAGGGTGTAAACTGGTTTCCATAAACATCCTCAAAACGTTTCATGAGGCTCACAAGGCGCTCTGCACCAAATGTGTCAACAAATCTGAACGGACCTGATAAATGTAGGAATAACAAAAGGTCGATTAGCACCAACACAATCGATAACCATCAGTTTACTAATATAAATATCTAGTTCAAAAGTATACAAATGTTGGAGACATACCACCGTGCATGGGAGGAAACCCATACCCAAACACTGCTCCAATGTCTCCTTCTAGAGGGCTTTGTATTATTCCCTCCTGGAGACACATTAACGACTCGTTTATGCAGCGAGACAGCAGCCGGTACTGCATGTCGTATTCTGAAGAACTGCAGCAAACACATAACTTCAGAGAGACAGATCAGAACAGGGCAATTAGTAGATCAGACGAGAGGCTGTTTTCTTACATTGCAGAGGGAGCAGTCACTTGATGGTTCTTGAGAATTTCTTCTACTTCAGGATTCACACTCTTAGTCTTTCCATAGAGAAAGAATCCTTTTCCAGATTTACAACCTATAATTTAAAAATAAAGCATTAGAATCGTGTTTGTGTGAATGGTAAGCTGATCCTGATTACTTAGTAATGCAAATAAGTCTTAGACAGAAAATAACTGTTAAACAGCTAATATAGCTATGCTAGAATAATAATGACATAATACTACCTGCATGCAACCAAAAGCTTCTCAAAAATGATTGAAACTCCAAACAAGAAAAGGAAAGCCTCATCTACATCAATCCCACTAAGTTCTTTAACAGTTACTGTGGGTTGGCCTGAGAATTTTCTCAAGTTAAAACCTAAATTAAGGCGAGATTTCTCCAAACAGGTTAGTTCTGCACCAGTTCTTGCTCAAAGTAATTTAGAAGTTCTTAGATGCCCATTTATTGTAATACATTTTCAATGCCAATTTAACCACCTCTAACTAAAACAGTTAAAGACAGAGTAGTTCAAGCAAAACTGCACTCACTGCCTCCACCTCCTTGAGGACTTTATGTTTAATGTTGAGGTCTTCAAACACAGCCTCTATCACCATGTCAGCAGACTCAAAACCAGAGTAATCCGTCTGAATCGACAGATTAGACATAATGGCGTCACGCTCAAATGATATCATGGCTTTCTTCTTCACCTTGGTGTCGAAACTGAAGATCAAGAACATTTTGAGGAGAAAAACAAAAAACCCAAACAAACAAAAATACTTCAAACTGTAAAGCCACTTTTATTTTTCAATAAATTAAATAAATAAATAATATAGAATGCGTTTATATTACCTTTTATGAACCTTTTCATATCCTTTGCTGATGGCATCCTCTGTGGTGTCCTTTAGGATGCTGGTGAGGCCTTTATCTACAGATACCTGTGCTATACCTGCTCCCATTAGCCCTGCACCCAGAATGGCCAGCTTTCTGTTGCAAACATTTTGTACAGGTGTCTTACTGCTATCACTGAGGCAACTGTATATAGACAGCAAATGTATATGGCAACATAAATCACCCCTGTTTACAGTTCTTACTTTACTTCCTTTTCTGGGGGACCAAATCGGTTCTTCTTACACAACAAACGACCATTGTGAAGTCCAATCAAAGCTTTGGATTCAGAAGTCATCACCAACTTACCAAAGCTCTATGAAGGGTTAAAAGCAACAAGAATTTAACAAATACAATTAGTCTCTTTAACAACAACACATCCAAAAACTTGATTATAGAGTCATCAATGAAACCCACAAGCCTAAACTGTTAAGCAGCCCATTCTCATTCCCGGGACATCAATTAATGCCATTTTGTCAAAGCTCTTGGCATGACTCGTTTAGGCCTAAGGTGTTCATTGGTGATGGGGCTTTATGCACATACTTATGGCATTAGTGAGAGGAGTCTGTCACTCCACATTCATCATTTGATGAATGAGGAAGGTTCCTGTTGTAACCCAAACTCTGCTCTTTTCCCAACACTAACTACAGAGTGAAAAAACAAAACAGAAAAAACACCCAGCAAAACACAAAAGGTCACAATGGTCAAAATGCAGCACATGTATGACATCTACCAAAAGGCCAGGAGGATTTTTTTTAAAAATCCATCTGACTGAGAAAAAAAAAAAAAAAAAAAAATTCTGTTAGTCCAACTCACCTGAGCTTCAGCCAAATAACCTGCGTTACTGCCGTGCTCTATGCCAGTTTTAACACACTGCACATTAAAATAAGACAGCATGAGACACTCAGCAGCAACATCATGCGCTAATGTGTTTATCTTCACCCATAAGTGTACTCTTTACCTCAATAATCTGGAACGGAGCAGGGTAGAGGTTTTTAGTTTGTTTCTGGACTCTTTTAGTGACAGTGCTGTAGATGATCTTCCTCACTGGACCCAGGCCCGTGACTGCGTCCCACAGCTCTGCACACACACGTTTACAGTGACAGGTTTTCATTGTTTGTTGTGTAAATGTGTACAGCTGGTATTTGCCAATTAGAAGATACCATAGACAGTTTATCAGTTAAAATTTTAAATGATAAAACTGAAATTTGACAACATCCTTGAATTCTCATTGGTGTGTTTTGACACCTCAAGTGGCCATTCAAGAAACTGCAGTTGGTGGCCCCAACCGCTGGGACTGAAAAAACAAGCCAGTTGCAAATGATTTCATGGAACAAATCCTTGGCGGTATAAAGACAACTGGGCTGAACACGAGTTCACTCACTCAGTCTAAAGCTTTTTTCCCTAGTAAGGGGAATCTTTTTGTTGGCCAAGTCATTGGCAACACCCACTGCAACTTCCTCAAGGTATTCCATCGTTCGTTCCTCTGGAGACTTCAGACCAGGACCTGAAATATAAATATAAAAGAAGCACAGAGAAAAATGAAACATGTCACTAATTGAAGGCTCAGTCTTGAGCTGCTAAAAAGTTTAATTCCCCACCACTCTCTCCCTTAAGATTACAACAGAAAAACGGTACATTCATTGAAGAAATGCCACATGTATAACATACCCAGAGGGTCCACAAGCTGGTCCACTAGACCCATCTTCTTGGCTTCGTCTGCTGTGATGTTCTTGCCTGACAGCAGCATATCAAAAGCTCCCAGGAGACCCACCTAAACATGTGCAACAAGCAGAATTGAAGACAGTGAGCTGGTATTGGCCCAAGTGAGAGCCTTGACCTTATTATACTCCTGTGTACTGCAGTAGCCACTAGCACAAGACTGCAGCAATGCTTTCAAGACTTTCACTGAGGAACTGATTAATATGAGTGTGTGCATTTATACCATTTTAGGTAGTCTCTGAGTGCCACCTGCTCCCGGCAGCAGTCCCAACATGACCTCCGGAGTCCCCAGGACTGTTTCTTTACTCTTCGTGGCAATTCTGTAGTGGCAGGCTGTTGCAAGCTACACAAAAGTTACAAAACTGAGAGTTACTGCCCATATTTTAAGCCAAGTTGGCATTTTGACACAAACTGTTGTACCTCAAGGCCTCGACTCAGGCATGAGCCATGGATAGCGGCGACAATGGGGACACGAGACTGCTCAATTCTCTTAAACAACTTCTGAGCTTCCTCACAGAGACTGGCGACCTCCTCACTAGTTGTACAGGACTGAAGCATACTGAGAGCAAAGAAAAAAAAAATCAAGATAAATTACTCACTTTTCAATTAAGCATATTAAATTTGATCCATTTGACTTTTTTCGTAAAATACGTCCTGGTTTACTTGCACTTTTACACTTACAAAACAAACAAACAAAACAAAAAGCAACACAGAATACACCACACACATCAGAGACTGTGAAAGCCCTCAAAAGCCTACTTGCTATCTGCTGGAGCAGTAAGCAAACCAGTAAGTTTGCCTGAAATGAGGACAACACTTTTTGAAGATCTATAAAGCCAGATGTCTCCCAACACGTCAGCCAACTCATGCAACTGCAGAGACTGTTTGTTCACCTACACACACAAAACAACAAAATTATGTCATTTCAAGAGTGAAACATGTAGTCAGGACTGTTACAAACTTAATCTCTCTCTAAGACGTGTACTGTTTCATATCCACAAACAGACGCACACACCTTCGATGTTGGATCATTGAATCGTATAACAGCCACATCGTCCTTGTACTCGAAGCTGATATGTTTATGAGCTAAAAAAGAGAAAACAGCAATTAAAGAATGAGATAGATTACAGTAATATTTTCTTGTATAAGCAGATATTTTACTCAAAAAAAAGTGAGAATTTTGTAACACTTAAGTTTCTTTTTTATAAAACTTTACTTCCCTTTACAACTTTTAATCTGTTTTATTAGATTTAGGCAATTCCATGCATACAGTTTCATGTTCTTAAGCACTGAATTTAAACTTTATTTTGAAGTATTATCTAAATTAACTGCCCAAATAATTACTGAGAGACACTTTGATATGACCTCTGAGGAATGGGACTTGCTTGTAGAAAGACTTTGGTTTAACACTCCAGCCTTGTTTTGCTTGTACTGTGCATGCATATGCTAATGAAACATAATGGAGCAACATTGTTACCAATGGTTTCACATTATTCTCGTAAACTATAATGAGCAGTAACAAGTCAAGCTATAACAAGATAGGAAAGAAAGTACAATGCAGATTTTAAAGATAAATGTTTGCAGAACAGCTGTGCAAAAACCTGTTTTGCTAATCTTTAACAAGAACTAAAGTATGCAAACAGTTCATCTAAATGAGTCAACACTATATGAATATTACTTTTGTTTAAGATAGCACCTGGATGTTGGGGGAACACAGACCACACTAAATTAATACAGCTGAACCTTTACTAAAGAATCGTTGGTTCTTTAGTAAGCCACCGATTTGTGATGGATGTGAGTGTACTCTTGGGTATTTGGTGCACCGATCATCATCAAAACCCTCTTTACCTGCCAAATGTGATGATACAGAGAAAATCCGTCTGGCACGACCTAAGAGCAGAAAGAGGCAATAAGAATTTTGAGTGCTCCTGAATAAAAAGGAGAGGCCCTTGACTTTCCTCTAGGACAAGTTTCCCCTAACATAAGGAAAAGAACAAGTTAATACAATTCTGCTAAAGTTAGTTGTGACTGAGCAGAAAGACAGAAATTAAGACAGTAACTTAGTATTGCAGCCCTGTATGCTGTTATCACCAAAAAACTAAAAACTCTAACATTAAACCTTTTACTGCAACAGACAGTAAACACAGGCGTTACTAACGTCAGTGCAGAATATCTAATTATATGCCAGCTTTTAATAATTAATGTAATTAAAAATGTTTTACCCACAGTTCCATTTGAAAAATATCTCCCTTTACAACGTTTTTTTAAACCACTTGAGTAATTTTTCAAGAAAAAAAAAAGCAAATTCTGAGTTATTATATTTTCAGTTATCCACTAACAGCTTGAAGTCAAATGCTACCATCGAGTACAAATTCGACAAAGAGTAAATTAAAACGACAAAAGTTAAATTAAAGTACCTTCAACAACATCAACAAAAGATGAGTGATTTTAAATATACCTGACAATAAAGGGTGTTTGCCTGTTGCAAACTTGGAGAAAACACCTGCTGCACGAGTTACTGCCATTTCCACCTGAAGCTTTAGTAAAGCGTCAACCGCAACATACATACAAGTGCAATCAACAAAATCTATTACGATGACTGACCGGTGAGGGCGCAAGAGTACCGTTTAATATAGGCCGCCGGTGGGGCTTGAAAAGTGTCTTAGTTTAAAAGATTAATATTTCAAGTCGTTATTTTTTAGTTTTAGAGAAGGACCTAGTTGTGATGCAGGTTATAATGAATGTGAACAGCAGTGTAATTTGTTAATATTAATGTGTGCTTTATTGTTTTGCTTCAGGCACATCGTTGGTCGGCTTAGTCACTGGGTGGGTCCTTTAAAGCAGTTTTTGTAGTCCTGGTGGGTCTGGCCGGTCTTTAGACAGGGAAGCAGTGTGCTGGGATATAAACCATAAAAACAGGTGAGCTTAAACGTATCTGGTGAGGTTAGAAAGTTAAAAGCTGTTATACGGGTTCTGCAAACTGATTTTTTTCATCTCAAACACAGCGGCAGGAATTTTTGCTGATTAAATTTTAGCTCACAAGTAGCTAGCTAGTTGAGCTAGACTTGCATGCAGCTTCCAGCTAAATCGCTGTTTTTATTTTAGATTTCGTCGATACTATAAGGTTATATTTTGTTGCTTTATTTGGACTTATATAATTTGTCGATACGCAGTCAGTATTAGTCTTGTGATTCTGCACATAGGGCTCTGTCATTCTCCAGGAGAGAAATCTAGGTGAAGGGTCAAAGCTAGGGTAGAGGGGGTTGGGCAGGGTGACCGTTGTTGTATGACAAATTAAAGGAAAGTAGTAAACTCCTGAGCCCCAAAATTAGTGGAAGTGGTGGTTCTTATGTGCTATAAGGGGCATTTATTAGGTTTGTTTTTTTTTGTTTTTTTTTTTGGCATAGTTTGGATCGACTTATGCTCTGAGAAGGAACAGTGACCGAAATCAAGAGGTCATGAGTTCTGACTGATCACCTTTATTCACCTACCTTTTCAGGATGACAGTGCCCCTATCCGTAGAGTATCCGGGGGTAACTGAATGTTTTCATAATTGTGAAAATGATCAGCAGTGCTCTCTGCCAAATATATTTTGGAAGAATGTGTGCATCCTTTCCTATAACCTTCCACAGATTAGCAGACACAAAGTCTAGCGCATTGAAACGGTTTTGGTGATGCTTGGTGATTCAGTAATTTTTCAGTTTTATAAATTGAATCACATAATAAAATATACAAATCCCTGTATACTGAAAAAAGATTTTAAAAAAATAAGAATTGATAGGAGCAAATTCTAAAGAGGTGTTGTTTAAGATATATGGCAAAGTGATTTTAGTCAAACACAACCAGGACTCAGACATGAAAGTAGAACGGAGTATGATCTGAGAGGTTGTGGTTGTGTAACACTCCTGCCCATGCAATAAGGCTACAATATAATAGTAATAAATATATCCCCTATGGATTGTGTGGTTTCAGGAATTTTTTTTTTTTTAAGTCGTTGTGAATTCACACAAAAAAAGTAAGGAATTCTAAGAAAAACACAAAGAAGTCCTAAAATATCCAAGTTAATTTAAAATGTTTTGAATCTGAAATGTTAAACATTTCCATAAACTTTGCAGTAACATTTCTTGCCACAGAGAACAGAATGGCTTCCATGTTGATGAACCCAATTCGGAGCTGCTCAGTCAGCTCTTCCTGGGCAGTGCGATTTGGTAAGTTGTCATTTGTTCCCATAACAGTTTAATATATTTTAAATATCCATAAGTAATTAAGGAAATACATGACTAAGAGTCAGAAATTAAAGATGCAGTACAGCTGCTTCCAGTTCAATATTAGCATTTAAAATCTGGTACTTTTAGGTTTATAATGATAATTTCTTTATTTTTCTTTGTCTAAGGTGCACGATCTCTCAGTACAACAGCCCAGCTTCAGTCTCAAGGTAAGTTTTTTACTATAATGATAATTTTTATCCAGATTATGGCTATGTGTATTATAGATTTTTTTTGAAAGCAGAATGGTAACCAAAGCCTTTAATCGCTGATTTATTTGCCTGGACATAATATGTATAAACCTACTTCCCCTAGCAGATGCTGAGATGCCCTTGCTGTAAGTCTTATTTTTAATTATTTTCTTTCAGTTCAAACAAAGAGCAAGAAGACGCTGGCTCGACCCGGTGTAAAGAACATAGTGCTGGTGGAAGGAGTTCGAACCCCTTTCCTGTTGTCTGGAACCACGTATGTCTCGGCTCTTTTCTTTGTGTTCTCACTTTACGTTTATTGTATTGTGCTACACTGAGTACTGAACACTTAAAAAACAGTCAAGAACATTTTGTAGTGGAAAATTATTTTTGTGGCTTAAACAAAAGAAAAAAACTTTTTGGTTGGTCTCTACAGGTATGCTGACTTAATGCCACATGACCTGGCCAGAGCAGCTCTGCAGTAAGTCTATGGTTGCATTGTTTTTCTGATGACTGTCTGTTGAGACCAGCAAAGTCAATGTCAAATGTTTATCTGCAAATTAAATAACAGTTTGCAGATCTAGTTTTGAACTTGTTCTAACTGAATCAGAGGTTTAAATGGGTAAATGCTTGCAGGGTTTTTTGCTCCACAAAGAAACCCTGCAAAAATAATTGTATATTTGGACACTTTTTAGACAAGGCTACCATGATTTGAATGAATGATTTTTAAAAACTACTTTTCATTTATATGTTGTACTGTGTCACTCTGAACTGCTGATGATCTGTTAAAATATCTCTTAGACTCTTCTAGTCATTATGAAGCAGTAAACATTGTAAGCTTTAAAAGTAATGTGAGGGCAAAGTGCAATGGAGATGAATGAAGTATATCAGTTTACACTAGAAAGAGATTGTACAAGGTCTTTATGAAGTGTGTTTGTGTTTGTTTTATATCTTCTTTTTTTTTTCTTTTATATAGGGGCCTGCTAAAACAGACAGGTATACCAAAAGATGCTGTAGACTACATCATATATGGAACAGTCGTTCAAGAGGTTAAAACCAGCAACGTAGCAAGAGAGGTATGCACACATAAGCACTCTCCCATACACATATCACATATTGTAAATGTTAACTTTAACTTTGTTATTGCGTACTAAAATATAATTGTGGTGCATTTATTATCTGTAAATGCATAATACAATTACATTTGTGTATAATGTGGCTCTATGTTTACTTTGATTTCAGGCAGCACTGGGTGCAGGCTTCTCTGACAAAATCCCAGCTCACACAGTCACCATGGCCTGCATCTCCTCCAACCAGGCAATGACCTCAAGTATGTCCGGAAAAGAAGCCTCTTCACTGAGACTCTGTATAATTTGTTCTAAATATCATCATTATTATTATTATTATTATTGATATTCAGTGTAGTCCTGCATTGCAGTTGCAAAACAGTTGTGTACACTGCAACAGTGATAAACTGCTATATGCGCTTTTTAGTTGTTTACAGCTCCTATGGGCAAGGAGCAAGATGAATAAAATTAAATCCTAAATGAAAAAAGGCATCCGGTCTTAATGTTTAAGCATCAAAATAAACTGTCATACACCAACATTTGGCAGGTTGGAGGTGAAGTCTGTAAAAATGACAGGGGGCGTAGTATACTGATCAGATGTGTCCTCTTGTGTTAAACCAAATCACATTCATTATATTAGGAAAAGTAGGTAAAGCCGATGGATCTTGACCTATTTTCATGCAATTCTTTGATTTTACTTTTGGTTTTTAATGGTTGTTTTAATCTTTAATCTTCATCTTCTTTATCCATCGCTCCAGGTGTTGGTCTGATTGCTGCCGGTCAGTGTGATGCTGTTGTAGCAGGCGGAGTGGAATTCATGTCAGACGTTCCCATTCGTCACAGCCGTAAGATGAGGAAAACCATGTTGTCCCTAAACAAGGCAAAGACACTCGGCCAGAGGCTCAGTCTGATTGGCAGCATCCGGCTTGCACACCTCTCCCCGGAGGTATATATGATTTAACAACTTTCAGTTGTAGTTGATTTCAGAGTGGCTTACTTCTGTTCACACCATATAGTATTTAACCCTCAAATTGTCCGTTGTGCCGTACTAGCTTCCTGCTTTTGCGGAGTTCTCCACAGCAGAAACAATGGGCCACAGTGCTGATCGTCTGGCTGCTGCATTTGGGGTCTCCAGAGTGGAGCAGGATGAGTTTGCACTGCGATCACACACACTGGCTAAAAAAGCCCAGGACGAAGGGCTGCTGCAGGATGTCATCTCCTTTAAAGTGCCAGGTAAACCCAGCTTTACTGTAGATTATGTTATACATTGTGAATATATAAAGACTTCATATTGGCTTTGAGAAATTTTGAATTATACATTTTGATTTTTTGTTATGTTTTTTGCATGATATGGACTAATTCTATCTGAAATAAATATAATTAATAATTAGCAGAAGCTAAAATAATCTGACTGCGCTTGGACATCTATCACTTTTGAAAAAATCGCTTTCAGTCAATTTGGAAAGTAGAGTTAGGGTTCAAATTGAAAATATTAGTTATTATCGAACAAAATATAAGAGGAATGGGCTAGATTTTAGGCTTTCCTCTTTAAAAAAAATGTTTACAATAGAGTGGCATTCATGTCTCCTCAGGTCGTGATATTGTGTCAAAGGACAACGGCATACGGCCATCATCCATGGAGCAAATGGCCAAACTAAAGCCTGCCTTCGTTAAACCTCATGGAACAGTCACTGCTGCAAACTCTTCTTTCCTGGTAAAGACACAGAAACGGCGCTAATTGTTTCTTTTGTGTATCTGGGTTAAAGATATGTTTGGTTTTGACAAAATCTTATTCTTTATTAGGAAATAACTTAAAAATCTTTAATCAGGTGCACCCACACTTTATTCAGGAAATTCATTAAAAAACAATCATTACATATACTTTGTGTGAATGAAGCAGCTTCTTCTGCAAGTTCCTCATCCTGTGGTTGAACACCAATTCCACCATCCTAGCAGCTGGCGATAGTAGTCCTTATGCTCTGCAGACTCTTTCATCTCAGTTGAGCAAACACCTGAACCAGTTCTCCACTTGGTGCAAGTTCTGATTAGAGTGGTCCGCCAGCTCACATTGGACCCTCGGATCATAAAGGGGACTAACATCACCAGCTGCAGTCCATCATGGTGGAGAAACTCTGGAGACTGCCACAAAAGACCTAACTGCACAGATGATGATGATGAGCAGGCACAGCTCTCATTGGTTAGCAGTCATCAAACTTCAAAATAAAAGCGAAGGGATTGTCCAACTCTGTCATTTTGTCTGATAAAAAATGGGGAACAAAATAGATTTTTTTTTAAGTTTCCTATACTTGACTTAGGTTGCCCAAAGTCAATATTATATATATGGGAAACACTTTTATCCTAAACCCTCTTGTTCACTTGTGTCACCATGCTCAAACTAGTTCTTCCAAATTTTCAGTTTTGGAAACTGTTCTTGGATCATGAAGTTGAGATTCTTGTTTGTGTGTCCTCAGACCGATGGTGCCTCTGCTGTGCTCGTCATGTCTGAAGAGAAAGCTTTGGCTATGGGTTACAAGCCTAAAGCCTACCTCAGGTATCTAAACCCTGTCTTCTTGGTAGATTAACAATAACTTCTATAATAATGCTAGATTGCACAATATGCTTATTTAAATATTTTATCCTGGCAGAGACTTTGTCTATGTGTCTCATGACCCCAAAGATCAGCTGCTTTTGGGGTGAGTTACTACTTCTTACTCAGTAGATTTGATTAGATGGTGGTTTCTTAATTGTCTTGAGGACGATTAAAAAAAAAAGAAGACTTATTCTACCTCCATGCTTTCTCTGTTTGATTATTTTAGGCCAACGTACGCTACACCTAAAGTCCTGGAACGTGCCGGCTTGTCCATGAGTGATATTGACGTCTTTGAGTTTCACGAGGCATTCGCAGTAAGTTATTACAATATATTTCAGGGGGGGAAAAGTATGTGAGTCTATGTGATCCATCAATATTCTGTCCGTCTCCACCAACATTTCTGTGTTTGCCTCTAATCGAGTTTCAGCATGTTGTCATGTACAGTATAAATGTTGTCCACATGCAGGAGTAAAATTTGACATGTCTGCTTCATACTCAACACAGTTGGATCAATACAGATCAATTTCCGGGCTGGTTTCCATGGTAACTCGGTGGATATATATTTGTGTGTGTTTTTCAGGGTCAGATCATGGCAAATTTGAAGGCTATGGACTCGGATTGGTTTGCTCAGACGTACATGGGCAGGAAATCGAAGGTAAAGATGGCCGTTGGTCATCTGTTTGCTTTTTCTCAAAAACTAGATCCATGCAGCTCACCTTGATGCTTGCAGCACACTGCAAAACATGAACAGCCACAAAGAATTGAATATGCTTGGATAACAATTATTTTTACACAATCGCATCAAGTATTGTAATGCCTTTCTCACTTTAACTGGGGTCATATAAAAGTTCATCTGAAAGCAGGGAGCTGCCTGATGATTTAGCTTCTTGGGAAAACTGCCAGTGTTATAAGGCTTCTGATCAAGCTGTCATAGACCGATTATTAAGTTATGGGCTTCTCTTACCTAGCTTGGTTAGCGCACTGCATCCAAAGATAGCAATCTTAATACAGCCTTGAAACATTTTAAAAGGGGAGCTGAAACGACCACTGAAGGAGCTGGAGTTTTTGGCACTGTGGCCCTTCCTTTATTTTATAGCCCCAAAGATTGCAGATTGGTGGATATGTGGATAATGTCTGGGCCTTCATTTTTTGTTAACAGCATCAACAATTTTTTCTGTTGAGGTCAAGTGGACATCCTCAGCTGAAATCCATTCACCTGAGCTGATGTCCTGTTGAGTTTTCACTGGTGTTTACATCACTCATGACCTGATGGTCGCTGTGTGTGCAGGTTGGGACTCCTGCCATGGAGAAGTTCAATCTGTGGGGTGGTTCTCTGTCTTTGGGTCACCCATTCGGTGCCACTGGCTGCAGACTGGCAACCACAGTAGCAAACAGACTGAAGAAGGAGGGAGGACAGTATGGGCTCATAGCAGCCTGTGCTGCTGGAGGACAGGTAACACACTCTGATTTTACATTTTGAAATTCAAAACTCCCAAAGTGATAAGATTTGTTGTGACTGAGAGATTAACATTTAATAGACCTCAGAGTAATATATTTGTATTAAGACTAACATAGTCGCTATTTTGTAGTATAATTTCTTCTTTTCTTGTCTATTCCAGGGTCATGCCATGGTGATCGAGGCTTACCCCCAGTAACACAGTTAAAAACCATTGGACAGACAACTACACATACATTCTCTCTCTCACTCACACACACACACACACACGTACACACACACACACATCGATAAAAGAGAGTGTACATATGGCCACCACTTTGCCTGTATGGGAGAACAGTCAGATACAGTATGAGTGTCTCTGAAGGATCTCTTGTAAATGTAACTTTGCTTAGGGGCTTTTGAATTTAAGCAGATTGTCGATGAGGAATGTTTTTTTTTTGTTTTGTGGACTCGAGCAGTGTCTCGAGAGCATTATCAGCGAGTCCAACATAACATAACAAAGTTTTAGCTCTAAGAAGAGCAACAGTGAGCCTAATGTAATGTTTCTAATACGCTGTAATAATTTTTTTTCTTACTGACTGTTGGAATTAAACGGTGTGTTAATTACACTGGGACTCATTTCTGTTGTTCCTGCTTAACTTTTGTACTAAATGCATCTGATTTTGGTTAGCGGTAAGAAACAAGTTGTAACTAGTAATAGAATAGAAAACTGTGGATCTGATCAATTTCTAATGGCCAGCAGCTGGCAAATCCTCTGGTTGTTTTTCATAGTTTCAGGTTGAATTTAATCAAACAGGAAGTCCATTAAAGGTCAGAGAGGATGATTGTCCAGAGATACTGGCATTTTTATAATGTGTGTGGTGAGAAAGGTTGATGCTAAAAGTGCATTTTTGTTTAAACACAAATATAGCTTATGTGTTCTGAGCATTAAGGCTGGGAGCGCAATGCTCAGGATGGGAAAGTGACTGAAAAATGTCATTTTCATTGTATAAGCATTTAATATTTTGTAACAAGAATGTATGTATCACAGAATGTATCAGTTTTGAAGAAACAGTTGAGTTGAACTCTGCAATATAGGTACAGATGCAAACAGAAAATGAAACAGTCTATCTTTTAATCATGTAGAATTTCATATATTAACAACATTGGTCTTTGTTCCTAACATTTTGTCTCCCTTCTTGGTGAGATTTGCATTTTTTCTGCTGATAGAAGGCCTCGATGCACGGACAACAACTTCAAGCAATGTGTTGATGATCTATGTTTTATTCAGCAGGGACTGAAACTGTTGTGAGGAGGGGAAAAAGATCAATGTATAGAAAGCTTTGTGCTGCAGATAACAGAATTTGGGTAGAGGGGGTGCAGAGTCTACTCTTAAAGTCTTAACAGCTTCCTAAATTTGCATTGCCAAATTTCTTTCTTTTCTTTTCTTTTTTTTTTTTTATTTGCATTTGCATCCCGGCCTTGTTCCAAGATGTGTCAGCAGTAGACTGTCTTCGGATGCAGCTGCACTTAATTGATGGTGAATAATGCTGTCTGCTTCTGATGAGACGACTGATGTTAATGAGGAGCTAAAGAGGGATTGCTCAGGCTTCCTGGTGATTTAAAACAACATGAATATGGAAAATTGGGAATATGACTGGCAGGTGACTTAAAAAGTTCAGGTTGCAGTGGTATCATCCTGATATTCGGATGTTCAAATTGTGGGGAAAAGCTGAACTTTTAGTGTTTGTCTAATTGACAGCGGGATGGGTAAATGTATAACAACACATTGCCTCGTTTCTGCCTTGTGTGTGTGTGTGTGTGTGCGATCCCCTCAGCGCTCACCGGGGACTGTGCTCAATACACACACCTCTCAGGTTGGGGGCTTGTTAACATAACTTCAGTCAGACATTTCCGTTTAAAATGTATTTAAAGATTTAATTCTTCCAGCTTAAGGAATCCTTGACTCTGAGCGGGAGGAGCTGATTAATGCAGCCGAGCCTGTCACACGGGCTACAGGCAGAGGGAATAAAACCAATGTTTTATTGCCAAGGCAAAACGGAGCTCAAATGTAAATAGCAGGGAGATAGACAGAGAGGGGTTTTGTGTTTATAGAGCTTCAAAACCGCCTCAACCCTGCGAGACACCGGAGACACGCAGACACTCACCGATATAGCGGGCCGCCTCCCTGCCACAGCAGGGCTTTGATCAGACGGAACCTTTTATGGAGAATGACTGGCGAATGCACCCGCTGCTGTCACTACAAATCTACCTCACGGAGCGCGCGGGGAAGCGGGGAGGGTGTGTGTGGGGATGGGTGGATGGATGGATGGAGGGTGCGGGGAGAAAGGGGGGAGTCGGCGTGTTCGCGCGGTGCAGGGAGGGGAGGGAGCCGGGGAGAGATCGGGAGTTGCAGCGGTGTCTTTCATCTCGTCCTAGCCGGCTCACACGCGGGGCGGCACCTGCTGAAAGCTGCGCTTGACTCACCTGCTCCCGTGCGCTCAGTGTGTGCGCGTGCACGGGTGTGTTGTGAAACAAGTGTCAGAGCGCTGTACTGTAGCACTGCACCGGGGAAGAAAGCAGTGATTGTGGCACAGAAGACGACCGAAGCCACTAAATATTAATATAATATATGTATTTGTGTTTAATGCTAAATATATAATGCTTTTTTTGTAAGTCATGGGCATAGAAGCTTGCGGTTAATTTTAAAATACATGGTTGAATTTAAAGTTATACATTTACAAAAAGCAAAACTACTCACCGCAGCCACTGTTGTTATGACACTACCTACTACAGATAGACGGATTGATCCAAATATCGATCTTATCGCAAATTCATCAACACTAACGCTTAATATTGATACTTTGTTTCCAGCTTCAAAGTTCAGTATGTAGCCCTTTTTAAAATATTTTTTTATTTTCTTTTTGGAAATAAAAAAATATTGCTGCCTGTCAGCCAGTATCTTAAAAAAGTATTAAATATTGGTGAACGTGTGTACTTAAACATATTCTGTATATAAACGTTAAACGCAGCTTCGCCAATGGGAGGTGCTTTAAACCTGCGCTGAGTGTAATGGGCAGCAGGGGGCGACTCCTCTGGATGCAAAAAGACGTGGATATATCAGACATTTTGTTTCCAAGACAAGTCTTAAAGAAAAGCCAAGATTTCAAAACATACTTTTATTATAATTTTTATTTATTTATATAAGTGTTATATAGTAGTTTGCCCCCACCACTTTATAAGAAGTCATTCCAACAAGCTGTCTTACTGCCCCTGGTTCAGATCCACCATTGATAAGTCTTTTTTTTTTTTTTTTTTTTCCAGAAATGATGTCTGATTTATAAGTGCTTCCTTAGTTTGTTTGGTACTTGTAATTGATGATCATTTGCAGCTACAGTGGGCTCGTGTTTGGGGAAGTGTTATATCCACTCACAGCAGAAAGGCCTTGACATCCCCCCACAAACCTAAACAAGCAAAACAGGAGGGTATCACAATCCCGCAATCACTGCCAATTAAAATGTAATGTCAAGATTTATATGAGAAAATTATTACCACTCTCATACAACTAATGTGAAATCATTTGCATTAAGTAACCTGTCCAAAGACAGATTTAACAGAGCAAACCTCATAAATTAAAGTGTAGATTTGGGTTTTTTTGTGTGTTTTTTTTGTACAAATGTGTCACACGATACACATCAAGCATAAAACAATTAAATATGAAACAATTGGCCCATGATTACAAACAACTATTATTAAAAACACGTGTTATCCACTAATTAGACTGAAACCACCATTGTCATTTTTTTTCCTCAGCTAGCAGATGAGCTAAACAACAACAACAACAACCTTATTCATGATGAAAGCAGGACACCAACTGCTGGTAAATAGTAAGCATAACAACTCATAGCTGACCTCTTCAGATTAATCTGTTCTCGTTCACAATCATCTGATAAGAAGTTAAAATAGTCATGCTGTGATCCAAACGTACAGTGAGCATAAGAAAATTATTTGACTGGGCGTTTTAAGCATAAAGCCATAGCTTCAAATTATTATTACCATTATTTTATTTATTTATTTATTTATTTGGTCAGCTCGTGTTTCTAGTTTTTGTTTTTTTTGCCTGACGTGTTAAAAGATCTGTCAGTTATTTTGTGAGCTGATTTTGATAATGATAATATTCCCATTCAGATCTTTGCCAAGTTTAAATTTTTTAGATAATCGGAGCCCAAGTGTGTCTTTGGACTGTGGGAGGAAACCGGTGTACCCAGAAAAACCCCCACAGAGAGTCCCCAACCTGGAAGTGACTTGAACCTCAGATCTTCTCGCTGTGAGGCAACAGTGCTAACCACTGCACATAATAGAGTTAAGGTGATATTTATAATGATTACATGGTGTAATGTCAGAATGACTTAAACGCAGAGTGGGGCAGAAAACTTTGGGCCTCCTGGCTACATCTTAACAACAACTCTCAGAGTGTAAACATGCTCCAGGGCCCCTGTCTGGCTCTGAGTGCCATTAAATCAGGATCTACCTCTCCTTCACCTCGCCAAGATTTGGGGTGTAATAATATCTGACCTTTCATAAGATGTACATTATTTTCTAATCTCTTCAGTGATCTCTTGCCTCTATTTCACTACTAGCCAGAATATATTTCCTAATGCACAATATATTTGAAGACAAGAACAAAACTGAGTTTCTTTTATGACTAATGATTAAATTGCATCTGTGTGTGTGTCCTCATAGTATGTTGGTTTGACCATAATTATGATCAGCAACATCTTGATCAGAGTTTTAGCGTGAAGTCATGGTTTAAAATTACAGCAGAGCCAAGTCTCATGGCAAATTACGAAGCATGAAAGAAATACCACCTCTTTATTTGTGTACATGGACACAAAAAATATTTCATCACAGAAGTCAGAGCGACTCTGGAGGGACGTTTCACCCATTCAACTTATTGAAAAGAGATGTGAAGCAAGTGGTAAACATTGTATTTTAACCTAAAGCATGATGTTTTACTAAACCTAATTGAATAGTTTTATTTCAAAAAACCTGACCAAACATCAAACTACAGCACAAAACTGAAAATGACATTAAAAATCTCAAAACTAAGGACAAAAAGAAAACAGAAAAAACATTTTATATTAGAATTCTCCTCTCTTGCAGATTTAAACAAAGACTTTGAAGCACAACGTGTTCATGTACATATGTTTTTATATGAACAAGAGTATTTCACAGACTGCTGTGAGACTGTTGCACTGTAATTTTCCAAGAAATAAATGTATGTCAATGCAATATCCTCTCCAGTGATAGAAATGTTCTGGGCAGGTGGATGAAATGAAGCCCAGTTGGTTAGTCTGTTAGTTAGAAACCCTGTAGACAAGTCATAATAATAATAATAATAATAATAATACAATATTTGCAGCTGTCCATAAACTCATTATTGTTGACTCTGTATTGCAGTCATGAAACATTTAAAGAGAAAGACTTTGTTTGTATGTTGCACTATTTAGTTGCCCCTTTGAACGCAAGAGGAGAACAATTGTAACATTAAGCCAGACTAGCACAATAATAAATTGAGTTTCTGAAATTGCTAACCCCGCTGCATAACTACACAATTAGCATGTAGCCTTTATTAATATAATTCAAAGTTGTAGTGTTATGTGTAGTGAGTAGCGTTTCCTCCATACAGAATCTTTGTTTGCTGTTTCAAAGAATTATGAAGTGCTGAACATTACTGTACACGGACAAGACAATGACTGTTTGCAGTAATGTGTGAGAATTCAACCCTTAGTTCTGCAATGTTTCATTTTATTCACCACATTGATCAAAAACCTCTTGACACGTTCACTTGCCAAGACACAAAATCTCGCAAGTCACACCAACCAAGCGGATCCTAATTCTCACTTTGATGGAAAATGTAAGCCTGGCACCTTTCTCTCCATCTTCAACGGATTCTGCAGTGTTTGATTTAATAACACCCTGAGACATTAAACAGAGTACAGTTGCAGCTAAACCCACTGAACTGAGGTAAACCAGTGATGCTGATCTGATCAGGGGCCCGTTGTGCTTAAAAACATTGTATCTTTGCGGATTCTGGTGGGAACTTCCATCTTCAGCAACCCGCACCCTCATATACACAATCTCACACTCAAATACATCTCGACGTCTGTCTTTTGTACACCAGCTGTACACAGGTGGATGGTAGAGGCTGTGTGTGGAGCAAGTGGATTATGAGGAACGGTAATTGGATGTCCAGAGAAGCTGCCCATACGCATCTGTATGTGTGTGTGTGTGCGTGTGCGTGTGCTCTGTCTGGAGTTCATCATGTTCTCATAACGGTCAGTTAGGGTTGTCCGCCAGGCTCGATCTCCTGTCGGGATTGTAAATGTTATTGATCAGACGCATGCACTGCATCCACAACGAGAGCTGAGACACTGTTTTCACTGTCTCTCTCTCTCTCTCTCTCTCTCACACACACACACACACACACAGGCGTACAACTCATTAGAAGCCGTACACACTCATAGACATATCCTCATTAACACTCCCTAGTCACACACACTAAACATCCATACACATCTAGTTGTCAGACAGCACACACACACTCGTGCACACACAGACTGGTTTTGTTGAGTGAGATGAGGAAGAGTTATGGATGGGGGCACAAAATGTGGACATGACTGGTGTGTGTGCAGCATGTCAGCCTGTGTGAGTGTGCATGGTCATGTGTGTCTGTATCGCGAGCATGACATTTGTGTTAGTCTATGGCTATGCGCAGCAGTGTGCTTCCGAATGTGTGTGTGTCTGAGTGTGTGTGTGTGTGTGTGTGTGTGTGTGTGTGTGTGTGGGGTGCATGTCGGAGTCTGTCAGCCCCAGCATCTCGTGTCAGGGCGAGAGGCAAGACATTAACAACTTCTGTCATTCTGCTGACAAAATGGTGGCAGAAGATTTCCCATGGTGCCCTGATGACTGCTGGCGTTTGTCAACAAGCCCTGTCACCGCCGCGATGAGGGGAGGGTGAGGTGGTGGGGAGAAACGGGGTAGAGGGAGTGGGGGAGGGTTAGTGACAGGCCCCGGACCCGTTCCCATGAGCACCGGGGAAAGAGAGGTTTTGTGTGTCTGTGTGCGAATGTGTATATGTGTGTATATGACTGTGAGAGTGTGTGTATGTGTTTGTGTAAAGGGAGGAGGGAAAGTTGGGAGGCAGGAGGGAGGGAAGGGCTGTCTCTCAGCAGCTTTCATACATAGACCATGAAAAAAACCAAAATGAGCTGTCACTGCAATTCCCAGGATGCCTTGCTGTTTAGCATAGCAGTAACAGCAGCAGCAGCATGAACATTGTGTGTGTGGGCCGGTAAGCTGATAAGCTATCTCTCTCTCTCTCTCTCTCTCTCTC
>NW_005187475.1:1981126-1985516 GCF_000239375.1 Pundamilia nyererei | reverse complement strand
CACACACACACACACACACACACACACACACACACACACACACGGATAATTAAGCAGAGCAGAAGCTCCCCCTGACGCGAGGCAGAGCTCATCTGCATTTTGGCCTCCGGCACGCAGTTAGGAGCAACGCCTGATGGAGGGAGAGAGAGAGGGCAACCGAGGGAAGGAGAGAAGGATGGTGGGAGGCAGGTAGAGGGAGAGAGTGAGGGAAAGAGAGGGTGAGAGCAAGAGGGAGAACCAGGGTAAGGAGCCAATTAGCCAGCTGGATGGATGAGTGACTGACAGCGCTCTTGACACACTGCTATCTGGGCTTTTCTGTTGCGCACACACACAGACACACACGCACGCAAACACCTTTCTCCCCATCTCTCCTTCCTTCTTTCCATCCATCTCTCTCGTCTCAGCCTGCTCCTCTCTCTATATCTGTTCATGCTGTGTGGGTGTCTCTTGTTTTTACCTGCATCCCGTGCTCTGCACAGAGCTCACGGTCCAATCACATCCCCCTGCCGCGCTCCGATGTCCAATGACCTTGCCCAATGAGCGCACCCACAGTGCTGCGGGTCCCGCCTCTTAGGTGTTGAACTCAAAAGGGGGTCAAAGGCCATCACTCCCACCGTTCTGCAGACATAAACTGAGAGCTGAAGTCGTGACATTGCACCTCACGGCAATCTCTAATTTATTTATTTTTAAATAAATCTTTGTAGATCTTTATGATCAAATGAAATATGTTCTTGGGGATTATGTTCTATAGTCTGCAACAAATTACCCTTTGTAAAAGTTATCATAACAAACTTAATCCTAGTCATTTTAACAAGGATAAATAATGATTAATTCATCTGGAAACAAAAATCTACAGCTTACAACAAGAATCTACAAACACAACAACCCAGCTACTTAGAAAATCCCAACGTGGCTTCACACATGTCGATAGAACATGACAAAGCTTTCTTCTGATTTTCTTTTTGATGTCTGACAACTTCCACAGACTATTCCTCCTTGTCCTACAGACATACATGAACTACACACAACCCCTAGACTCACTCGTGGACTTTTCTTTTGAGTCTGTTTAGCTTGTTTGTGGGATTTAATGAAAGTGACGTAAACAAATGAAAAAACAACAACAACAACAAATACTGAATAAACACTGATATGTAATGGATGTTCTTGCCTCACCTTGCGCTAAATCGATTTTGACATTACAGAAATAGCGATGGCGCTGCTGATTTTCCTCTTAGAGTTTTCTTTTGCCAGTTGAGCTATTTTGGACTCTACCTCACACCTTTTTGGAGCTGCTGTATGAACCTCATTGTAGGTTCAGTTTAAGTTTTTTCATGCCAGCAGTGCAATGTGTTGTTCAAGATGTTTCCAGTCATCACGGGATGTGTAGATTGCTACTCATCCTCCTTTAAATCTTGAATGAATGGGACTGGTGGCTTAGGCTAATTTGATTAGGCAGAAATGTAAACACTGTAACTAGACTGAACATACGGAAATATAATTAATAAAATCTCTGTATTGCTCAAAAACTCATTTCCAGTCAGTACTGCAGAAAATGGTGGCAGGAAGGTGTTGACGTGACAGATTGCTGACCATGCACTAATCAAAGTTCTCTGAGAAAGTTTTTGCAGTTTTATGAAGAATCCCATTTTGAGTTTGTGCAAACTGTAATGCAAAACTACCGTACCAGAACACAAACTGGTAGAAATAATGCAATTTACCAAAAGTTACCAGAAATCTGGTAGATAAGATAGCCATACACGTAGTGACATCGCCACTGGTTTATGGAGTACAATTTTATATCCTTGAGTTTGGCCATCACCATCATGTGCAAGGAGTCGATCCAACTGGACAGACACGACTCATGCATATGGCAGTGAGACCCTAAAGAATGCCAGTCATTATTATCTATTATTACTCTATCAGTATGATCAATAATAATAATAATAACTGCACTAATTACTCTTTGAATTTAGCAATTAAGTACATGAACTCAGTTTAACCTCACAGCTGAGGTCGGAAATGATTGGTTTATTACAGAATATGGGTTGTGTTTGGCAACTGGGCTTCAAGCCCATATAACTCCCCGCAAATATGCAGGCCAGTCTCGTAGCAAAACATGAAAGCAATCATGCTGATGGGCACTCATCTATTATGGTGCAGAGGAAGTGGGCATCTGCTGTACTTCAAGCCAAACCATGATCATTTTCAAAATCTACTCAAGCCCATTTTAGTCCCTTAACCCATCCCAGTTGTTTTTCACCAAGCCACATATAGTTAACTAATAGCATATTTAAAAAATTTACAAATGAAGTCAGAAGTCTGTGACGCACGCAGTAAGAAGTGAAATGATTCACTCCACCACCGGTCCATATGACTTCCTTTCAATTGCTTTTTAAAGTGGAACATTCATTTTGTGTACGTGGAAGAATCTGTACAATTGAGCGGAGACTGATCAAAGTCATTTTCAGGGACATGACAACAATGCTGAAAAGTTGTGTCCACAAATCTAAATCTGTAGATTAAAGATTTTTGCACAAATTGGCATGAGACTGCGATCAAATATGATACACAGAAATTTAAGAAGTGGTGAGTAATCATCCCTCTAGAGGTTACAGGTGGATTCTGGGGAGGTGAAGGGATTGAAACAGCAGGCAGCGATTCTGTTTGGCAGCAGCGCTGACATGAGAGTGATGGGGAAATTCAACAGCTTAAATAAAGCATTACATTGAGAGGGTGTATTTTGCATATAATGAGAGGAGTGAAGTGTGTATGACATGGTGCAGCTTGAGTTGCTTGCTTGAGTTTGAAGGCTTCCTACTATTAAGAAAATGTTAGGTGATTGAAAACTTGTGTAATTTGTGTAATAGACATTCATGTGTAAAACATGATCAGCTTCCAGGTCAGAAAAATGTACCTGTTAAGGAAGGCCACCAGATGGTGATAGCTATGGTTGCAAAAAGGTGCAAAAATGTATTCCACTACAGATTACAGAATACATGCCCCAAAATGTATTTTGTAACGTATTCTGTTACGTTACTCAATGAGAGTAATGTATTCTGAATACTTTGGATTACTTAATATGAGGTGACATGGGCCGCAAGATTGAGACACAGGCATTAGAGCCTCTAATTTAGAGCCTCTTGATGCGTGTTTTGTTTGGGTTTCCACCGGCGTGGAAACTAAAAATAGAGCATGTGAAACAGGAAAATACTGCTGTGTAATCCATTTATTTCAGCAAAGTAACTGTATTCTGAATACCACCTTTTTAAACGGTAACTGTAACGGAATACAGTTACTCATATTTTGTATTTTAAATACGTAACGGCGGTACATGTATTCCGTTACTCCCCAACACTGACTGTGTGTGGATGCAAGAGCAGGACCACTTGTCATTGTGCCCAGCGCTAATGCGTTAAAGAGCTAACCCCGTTAAAGAGCTAACCGCTCTAAAGTGTTGACGCCCTGCAGCCCCACGCACGGGGCGATCCGCGCTAACTCGCTAACGGAGATTTGCCATGTTAATGCGGTTATGGCATTAACGTCATTTTAACGAGATTAACGCTGACAGCACTAATATATACATATGTTAACCCTTCGGCCCATAGATCCTTTGGGTTGTAGCACTGTCTCTACTTTTCAAAGTAATTCAATTTTATTTATACAGCGCCAAATCTCAACAACAGTTGCCTCGAGGCGCTTTATATTGTAAGGTAGACCCTACAATAATACATACAGAGAAAAACCCCACAATCATATGACCCCCTATAAGCAAGCACTTTGGCGACAGTGGGAAGGAAAAACTCCCTTTTAACAGGAAGCAACCTCCAGGAGAACCAGGCTCAGGGAGGGGCGGCCACCTGTTGGTGAGAGAGATGTGGTCACCCACTCAAAGCATTGAACTAAACTGGCACCGAAAAAACCTCATGTTTAGGGTGAATCCAGACTGTAATATACCTCCATCTTTTATGTACAGTTTATGGCTTAGCGTTAGACCTCATTGGGCACTAAACAAACTATTACCGTGAACTTTAGGCTGTACCATCTGTGAGAAGTTAAAATTACAAATCCCTTTGCTGAACCTTTCAGCGGCACTTCCCTTTGAGGTTTCACTGACTATGTAATTTGTCGCTCTATATATGCTGAATGTAAAACTTTGTAAAAAATGTAAAACAACGCTCTAGTTATTCTCCAGTTCAGTCTTTGACTCCAGTTGGGTTCAGCTTATTCCCATTTTGGACCATTTTGATTACATTTTGTTAAAAACTAAGCATATAGAAGCAGTTTGTAAGGTCAGTTAATATAAAACAACTGTTAGTCAGTATCAGTTTAGGTGAATTAAATCAGTTCTGTTTAAGGTCTTTAACAGATTAACTTATTAATTTACACCACG
>NW_005187475.1:1968521-1980891 GCF_000239375.1 Pundamilia nyererei | reverse complement strand
TTATTATTATTATTATTATTATTATTATTATTATTATTATCCTGCCAGATCTGAACTCTTTCAGAACTTGCGGTATCAAATGGGCTTTTAAACATAGCCCCAAGAGTCTGAAAATTGGTTTGTAAGGCCTGTCCTGCTGGTCCAGATGCTAAAAAATGAAAAAGAGTGAAAAAGAGGAAGAATCCTACTGTAAATAATTTCTTCTTTGAAACATTGAACAGTGCTACTTTTTATGGTTTCTATTATTTGTACATACGATTTAAACAAGGGTACGACATTCAACACAAGGGAATTACGTGCTATATTTATTTTTTAAAATGCTTTTGTGTCATCAGTGCACGGCTTTATGTTAAAGTAAGACATAGTTGGGCTATATATACTGGAAATTGAAGCTTGCCACCGTTTCCCAGTATCACTGTCTTGTTTTATGTCTAAGCACAGTGAATTATTTTCTGCATTCTTTCACGTATTTACACTGGCTTTGGTGGTGCAGTGTAGTCATTTCTCAGAGGGAGTCTGTTAGAAAACCTGACACCAAAGTTCCACCAGCAAAGTGGTTTTCTTCTTTTTTCTTATGTGTGCTGTGATCAAACATGCTATCTTCATGCTGCTTCCTCCCATCATTGCATGTGAAAGTACACAGTGTGCACTTCTAGAAGGATTTCTCCCCTCTCTAGTCATTTTACTGACTTTCTTTGGAAAAAAAAAAACGAAAGAAGCGCTGGCAGTGTACAATGACGTGCAGCAAAGGAGAGAACTTGTGTTTCCATTGAAACCAGAGGAATTAAAAGCTAACCATTAGTGATGCATGAATTCCACACAGTGCTCTGCAATTTTGTGGGGGAACACATTATACCTTCTAGCATATTATTAAGATGTACTCAGCTGTAATATTACAGAAAGCTACGTCAGATTTGAAAATTCATCTATCAGAATTTGTATAAGGGCACAATTGCAAATAAAGGGTAAGCTGTTTTTCAACTGTACTGTTTTTACTCTATATGTTCTCCTTGTCGCTTCATTAAAAACTGAAGTTGCCACTACTGATTTTCTCTAAGGTTAGGATATTTACACAGTGACTAACTCTAAGAGACGCTCTAACATAAATCTGAACTCTTAACAGTGTTATAATGACAGTGTGACAACATATCTTAATAATTAATGGTGGAATTAAAGCTATTGCACAACAGCTGGCTCCTCGCTCTTGTTCTGCTACACTGATAGCCAACATGACACCTGTTCTGGTGCTCTTCAAGCCATCATGCATAAAGGAAAAGGCTGATAAGAAATGAGTAAAAGTGACACCTTAAATGAAACGAATAGTAAAAAACAGGAACCAGATATAAAAGTCAAATTTCCAAAAATAGAAATACAGCATGCAAATACACGCATGCAAAGAAAGACACTTATTTGTAATTTAATAATTAAGACCTGTTCTAAGACCTCAGGCAGAGGTCTGTTTATTCTGATCCAAATATTAAGGGAGAAACATTTGCTTTTCCTTTTTTAGGAACACAAACTCTGAGATACAGTTTCATCATCTGTCCGCTTTTGCCGGTCACAAGAGTCTACAAGTGAAAATCAATGACGAGATAAAGGAATAAATTCAAAGACTATCTGAAGGAATGAAGGAGCGTCAGATACCTTAGGCATTGCAAACTGATGTGAAAATGCTGTGGCTGCAAATGAAGCCAGTCATTAATTTCCTGGGTATATCATAACAGTAAAAGTGAATGGAGAAGAAATGTAACTGTCATAATCTCCTTTATGATTTGTAAACCTAAAACTTAGGGTGACTGCACTGGTTGCACAAGAGGTCACTTGATTCATTACCTCATACAACATGGTATTATTGTATTATACTGTAAAAATGTACAGTAGCATGGTTTTATATGTTTTTACTCAAGGACTGACTGGATTATTATGTTACTCTAGAACATTTCATTTCATTTTTTCAGTTTACTACCAATCATAATGGTCATTTTGTAAATTAGGGCACCATTCGGAGTGAAATAGATAATAAACCAGGATATGGCTGTTCAGTCAGAGTCACCCCTTGTTCGTAAAAAGTCTGTTTTTTATTACCTGACTCACAGCACCTGCGTATCCCATTAGTGTGGTTTTTTTATGCAGGTTTGAACACAGCAATTACACTCGGGTGTTCTTCAGTTCTTCTTAAGCTCCTAAGACTAAAAAGTTATTGAAAAGTTTATGAAAGTTTGATAATGATGCTTGGCACTGTCATATTTGCTCCAACTATTTACTTTCTGCACTTCTTTCTTAATCAAGATCTGTGAGCTGCTTTTTTATACTTAGTCAATATAACTTTTTTAGGTCCTGTAGTTCACAGCAGCGCTGGACTATTCTTTAAATTATCCAGTGGAGTTTTCTGGGAGAATAAAAATGTCCAACACCTGACTGGACCTTAAACAGTCTTTACCCTGTCAGCTCTTCAGTACAAGTTCTATATAATGCCCAACTGTCCCTTGTCAAAAATAGCGCAAAGTGAGCTTCATGTGTCCTGACTCCTTACTCAGAAAACACTCTAAGATAAACAGTGTTTTCTGTAGTGAGAAACATGTCTTACTCACACAGTGCACAAATGTGATTCTCAGATTTTCACAGGCTCACAACAACTGACTGGAAAAACTAACATAATTTTAAAAATAAGGATTGTTTTTGATGTTTGCATGAAAATACTTTACAGTCCGTGACTACCTGAAGTCTCGAAGCCACATCACCAAAGGCTGTTTGCACACTTGAGATGTTCTGCGAAGGCTTTACTGCAGCTGCCTTCAGTTGCTGCTTGTTTTTGGGTCTTTCTTCCTTTGGTTTTGTGATGGGGAAAGAAGATGCGTGTGCTTCAGATGATGAGTTGTTTCTCTTCGTTTCCATTCTTCCCATCATTCTGGAACAAGTTACTCTTGATTTGATCTGTCTGCATTTTTTGTAGAAACACCTCTTCTGGTCTTCTAGTTCATGAGTGTAACTAGTGGTTTTAAACTTGCTTTAAACCCTCCACATTTGCTTTCATTAAGGCAAAAATGATACACCTGCCTTCTCGAGAGTGTTCCTCACTTTGTTAGGTGTTTAAAGGTCGTTTTTCTTATCCATGGAAATAATTCTGTCATCATTGACTTTAGTTGAATCTACTTCAGATATCACGTCTGTGTTATTTCTCTTGAAATAACAGAGGAACAGACATCATGTGATCTTGTCAGTTAATTTTCCAATGCATTTTGAACTTCTGGATTTAAATTCCAGCGTGGTGGTCTAAGGCAAAAACCCCAAATATACTCTGAGTTACTGTAAACAATGAAACTTTTCTATTATAAAAGCCAAATTTAGGGTTGAGAAAATGACTTGATCATATCAAAATGAGCCACAGATGGCATTAAACACCTGTTGATCATCACACAAAAACTGACCTTAAAGTGTAAAAGTGGTAGGAGACTTCCTTTGATTTTATCTTCTTGTCATTTTAAATACAACTCATTGCACAAATTGCACACATAGGGCCAAATGTTGTGTTTGAATGTGTGATGAGAGGCATTTTGCTGAACATTTGCTCAAACTAAAGTGAGGAGACGTTTCACCTCAGCGTTACAATTCCAGTCAAGCAGTGACAGGCGCAGACAACAGGAGAGGATATGAGTCTGTTTCTGTAAACTGTATGCAAATTTGTAACCAGAAGACACCAAAACACAGTGAGTAGCAGATGTAGGATACGTGTGGGTGGAAGTGAACATTTGGAAAAGGGATGTATCGCCGGTGGTTGACAGGAACGCAGTTGGCGGGGCTGGAACAGGAGGCCTCATGACAAGCTGCTGTTGCTTCCTGTTGGCCCACGGAAAGATGCCCGAGGAGCAAGAGGGGGAAGACGGAGGGTGGAGAAAACTGGTGGAAGAGTCACAGCTGGAGCAAGCGAGCAGACACATGTGCTTGACAGTGAATAGAAGAGAGAGCAAGAGAGGAAAATTAGTGTTGGAAAAGGAATTGAAAAGTAAATTAATCCTAATTAATACATAGACTTCTTCAGCTGTGAAGAGGTAATCTGCACAGAAAGTCTGAATATTGATTTAAGGAGTGCTGTGGTGTGACTATACAGGGATATTTAAAAGTTGGCATGAGCTTATAATATTTTATTTAAAAAGAACCAACATATTTGATTAACAGATATATTTTGTGTAAATGCTAAGAAGGTGTCTCTTTATTATAGAGATATATTCTTGAAAGGCCTAAAGGTGCAAAAGAAAGACATATTGTAAATAAAACCTACAGCGGTGGTGACTTTTTTTCTTTTTCTAAAATACGGAAACAAATGTAACACAAGCGCTTTAGTGTTCATGCATTATAGTGTTGTTTGGCGTTTAGGTATTTTCCCACTAAATCCTTAAATTAACCCTAAAAAAACTGATTGGTGTTGTCTGTCACTCTTTTTATTAGTTTTTATTAGCTTTTTCCCCAATGTTAAAAAATAATTTTGAAGCACTTCAAGCTCAATACTTCTAAGACATCATTTAAATAGTTCTTTGTTTAACAAAACTCACCAGTCAATAGGTTCAAATACATTTACTGATTTCTTATTTTCTAAAATGAATGTTTGTGTTTTCCCAAAATTTGTTTTCCCCCCTTTTTGGCTCTTCTGCATTTAATTTACAGGATCTTGTACTTACAGTACACACTATGCGTCCTAATTCTTACAGGTGACCAGAAGATTGTGTAATCTTAATGTAGAAAAAGAATAGATACTCCTTACTATTTTCACAATCTAAAAGGTAATTAAAATATTTAGTGGAACCAGCCATTTGAACAAAAGGTAGAAACTACTGAAATGTTCTATATTTTCCAATACTTTCAGGGAAGTTGAAAAAACAAAATAATACTAATGGGAAGTAAAAACAAAATCACACACAAATCTTTTTGCGCCGATCCTACAATGACAATAACTCCCACATTGCAGTTTTTATACATCAAACCACTGACCAACATTTCCTTTTGTCACAATTATGTGTACTCTGCTTCTGTGCAGACGAGGAGCGTTCAACTGGTTCAGAGAAGTATGACGAGGACTGGAAGACACCGGGAGGAATGAGCGAGCGATGGACAAGTGATGAAGGTGGAGAAGAGGAGGAGGTGAGGGTGAGCTGAGTAGAGAGGCGGTGGTGTGTGTCTTATACGAAGGGATGGAGGGAGTAAATCCTTTTCTTCATCATTACCTCGTCTCTGCCAGTGCCCTCACCTTAATTAGTCTCAGAGCAGCTCGCCTGGCCAGAACTCTGCCTCATCACTCCATCCATCCCTCTACCCCCTTTAAAACCCTGCGCCACCATCCCTCCTCCCGCCTCATCCCTTTCACCTCCATGTCTTTCTTCCTATGCTCTCTCTATTTCCTCCAGCGATTTCCACACTTCCTCTGTCTCTCGTGCGTTGTGCTTCATCTTTGTCTCTGTGGAAATTGACTGAAATACCAAACCCCTAACCCCACAATATCAACAGCTGTGCATCTACACACACATGCAACACAAAGAGCTTAATGTTGGTAAATACCGCAGACACACACGCACGCACGTGCACGCACGCGCACGCACACACACTGAGACATACGTGGCTGCTCCAGGCTTGGCAGCTATAAATACAGAGGATTGCAAAGAGGAGGAAACTCGGTTAAAAAGTTAAGTGGGGAAAAAAGCGGCGCTGTGAGATTGACACCCCGACGTCTCAGCTCTCTAGAGGCTAAATTAGGAGATCCACAGCTCCACACACACATACACACACATCTGCGTGCACCCACTGACAGACAAGCACACCTTGAGTGAATGTACATTCACACAAACTCATAGTTTTGCGAAGTGCATGCAGTTGTGTGTATGTTTTGTGTGAGTGTCCCTGTCACGTCAGTCTCCATGGGCCTATCCAATGTCCATGTTTTGCTCTCACCAGCTGAATGCTGATGGCCACTGGGACATTAAAATGGTGGGAGATGCGGCACATGGCATACACAGCACTATGTGCCGTTTTCTTATCTATTACTCTGTTATACTGTATATTTAAGGGATCTACCATTATAATCACAATGCATGACCTATAAATAAACTATATTGCACAGTGAGCTGAGCTACACATCACAATATATATTTGGGCTTGTTGTATTTTGGTATTGTATTCAAATATTTGCACCTTTCTTGGGAAAATGTGCAAAAATGTCTATGTTCACACACTAGTTTCACAGCTTTCATGCTTCCTGTTTATGTCTGAAACAGGAAAAAATGGATTCCTGTCTGCAGAAGCAAATGCTTTGAGAGCGTGAACACGCAAATAAAAATCCCCAAACTCATGCGACAGGAACATGAAAACGTCAGGAAAATAAAGGTGGAGACAAACAAGTGGCACAAACAAGAATACACAGGTAGCCACTTTGCTGTATCTTTCCCAAGCCCTTTAAACCACGGAGATTTTCTCCTCTTTACTGGATTGCAGACAGGCGTATTTTTCCATACATACAGTAAACAAGTGCTGATCAGGCAAACAAGAAAGAAGAAAACGCAAACCACACGACCGTTTTGCTGTACAATTTTCCTTTAAAAATCTAGTTTTTTTCTCACAGTATGTTTGAAACTTTTCTTATCTTATTTCTATATTCACAGTGTGAATATAGAAATAGGTGTGTTTTTGTTCCGTGTTTAAAGTTGTGTTTGCCTAACATCTATGCAATAACGCAGGTCACTTGCTTCCTGAACTCTTTTAATGTACATGCTATTAAAATAGCTGTAAGTTGAACAGCAGATATATTTAAATCAAACTAGTTAAGCAACAGAACTTATTTTAGTCGATGACCTTCAGTGCGTCATTTCAGCAGTTGTATAGCTCCTCTCGCATTTGACGCACAAAGAGTATAAATTAAACCGAGGTAAAGCTGAGTGGAGCCTCGTATGCCTCTCACAAGAGTGCATGAGTTTAAATGTCACTGCCAAGATGTAGCCAACACAGTTTTAAAATAATAATGCTCTGATCCAATCTCTATGTTACAAGGACTTATAGCTTCCCCCTGCAGGGGGTGCTGTTGACATGAACGTCGCTGCATTTGTGACCTCTGATACTGTTGCTGAAGCAGTATTTCAGCATGGCCTCCAGCTTCATCCACTAGATGGCATTCAGGCTCTTCACAGACTGAAGCAGCTTCTCTGTTTGTCTGTCTCCTTTGGATTCTGGGTTAAATTTGTCAGATGTAGCTGTGGCCTCAGTTTATACAAACCTCAGACGGGTCCACCTTAAGGTTTCAGTCTTGGGAAGTAAATTTTGATTGTTCAGCATTGCAAGTCGTGGTCTGACACACTCAGCTGTGGGTTGCAGAAAGGAAGGTCTAATTAGGACAAAATTAAACAAGTAGTGTGAAGAATATTTGTGGTTTTGTGCACAATTGTGTTTGTGATGCCCTACAATCAAAACAACACAGAGCAAATAATGTGCCTGCTATATAAGCAAGAAGTCGCAAAAGCTATTTTAACTTGCAGTCACTAATAGCATTACAAATATCAAGTACACAGCATCATCAACTAGAATTTCAAGCAATGGAATTGAAAGGAACTTGGACTACAGTTTAAAAGAAGACAAAGGTCAATAATGAAGAGTAAAAATAAAATGACAGAATGAAAAAAAAACAGCAATAGAAAATTAAAAAACACACAAAAATACACACATGCAGTCACACTACATATGACGAAGAAACACTAACAACGGTACATTTCTTTAAAGCACCTAAATACACTGGTAGACTGCAGACAGTAAAATGGATTTTGTTATTTATAAGCATCAAAGGATGGGTTAAATCTGTTATTGTCTATGGCTGGGAGAGGACACTGCAGCTTTGTATTGGAGTATGCTATTTAAATGGGGTGCCCACACACACACACACACACACACACACACACACACACTTACACACTCACACACACACACGTACATGTGCATGCATTTGCACACACTCATGCAGAAAGAGACAGAAACTATTCAGCCCATTCTTGCGTAAATCACTTGGCCTCAGGGCTCTCTTAACCCTTTCTCTGTGCGAGTGAGTGTGTGGTTGTGTGGCGGTGTGCGGGTGTGACTTAGATGTCCCTTTGAAAAGAGTAATGCCGGTGGACAGTCTTACTCTCTGCTGTGATGATGCTGAATGTGAGCATCTACTGAATGTGCATTAAATTCTAATGCACCATTAGAACTATTAAGGCAAAAGATCAGAGGAAACTTGGTGCACCATGATAACACTGAAGATCTAATATTTTTGTAAAGGTTTTAACAGTTCATATGTATTTAGCCAAGAAAAGAAAAATATATTTCTAATTTAAAATAATATTAAAACTCATCTCAGAAGAAAGGTTAATAAATGTTCATTTTGTACTTATGCTAAAACATTTTTTATATTAAACTATAACTATAAGTACACCGAGATGCTTTCAACTTAAACTCATCAACTTTATTCTCTTTTCTTCTCGGCTTGACAGACGCTTTTTCTGAAGCAAATTACAAACTCAAAGGATCCAGAACAAAGTGTCAAAAGGAGTTGGATTTATAAAATCGGCTAACAGCTAAAAGCAAACTTTGTAAAGTTTTAAGAATAAAAAGTTTAATCTCACTGATGTTAAATATATAGATAAATAAAGAATATTTTTTAGGTGACAGCGTGTAAGTCTCATCCTCGTGTTACTGGTTTCCTCTGAACTACTGCAAACCTTTATGAAATAAACATTCTTTAAATATCCCCATACACTCTCCGGATAAATGTCAGAGTGTTTTTTATTTGTTTTTTTTAATTTTAGGTTTGGTTGTATTTAACAGCTGTCTGATACACATTCTATTATCTGCCGCAACTCTTCTTGAAAACATTCACCTGTAACGGCGTTCTGCATTTCGGTTTTCACGATTGCGTTTAATGTTAGAGAAATTTTCCTATATCAATCCTCCTTTCACACGAATTGAAATTAGTTTGTTGGACTTCATTCACTCTGCTGTGTTTGACAGCAATTCCATTCGTGCCATTCTTTTGTGCAAAGCAGCTCTTTGGGAAACACTCTAACGGTATTGTAATTGCTCTTTGTGACTTATAAAATTACCTTTAACTTACTTTTTTATACAGAAAAAAATCTCATTTACTTCTGATGTTTTGACAGCATGCAGTTCAGATTCTCGCTGGCTTTATCATCATTTTTCCCATCATTTGTACAACTTTATTTAGATTTTTTAAACATTTTTTTTACATTCTATAATGTACAATATCTTATTTTGATGTGACCTTATATTTGTGACCTTTGCTCCTGTGGTTTGTTGCAATATTTAGATTGTTTGCGATGACTATGAAGTTAAATGTACTTTTATGAGTTTTTAAAAAAGTTCTCCTGCTTAAAAAACAGCATTAAACTTTAAGAATGTAAAATATTACCAACATTATTTTGAATGCCGAGATTTAGTAGTTTAACGAGGATTACAACGTTTCTTTGTCCTTTCATTTCACGTGAACTGAGACTAGTCAGGATCTGGTGGAGTGATTAATAACACTGATTGATGCTGCAGGTTTGTGTGTAGGAGGAAAAACAGAATCTACATTGACCCAGAAGGCATGGAGTCAGATAGGATCTGTTGGCTGTTTCACAGCAAGAGATCTTATATAAAGGCAAGAAAATCATGCTGGTATTGGCATTACCTAGACACACACACACACACACTGGCACAGACTTCACTACCAGCAACTTGTCTCTGGCTTGCTGAACCCCCGTAAAGCTACCTATTAGCAGCTTCAGTTAAAATGGCATTTCATCAGGCAGCTGACAAGTGAATTATCCCTCCCTTTTTCCTCCCTATTTCCCTGCCTTTTTCTCTCTCCCTCGCTACCTCTCTCTCTCTCTCTCTCCCTCTGTCTGTCTGCCTCGGTCTCCCACTCTCCCCCCGGCTCAGTGACAGTAGCCTTAGGCCTGAGATAAAGAGGAGGCGCGGCGCTCGGCGCTCTCACACACACTCGGCAGAACTGAAGTGACATCCTGTCAAAACAATAGTTTACTACAACAGGAACTTGTGTGTTCTGTCAGACACAGGCTGAACTTCAACTTTGGGACATATAGATTCCTCTTTCATATTGATCTCCCCCCACTTTGGGTGTGCGCACATGTGTTTGAGTATTTGTATGTGTGTTTGTGAACGTGTGTTCCATTTGGGCCAGTCTCTTTGGATCCCAGCCCAGAATCAGAGAGTGTATGTGTAGATAAAAACTCAGAGGACAGTTTAGATACTGTTCATCATACAAGCGTCTGTAGTGCTCCGGGGAGGAATTGCCATCGTTGACAAATCTCCTCCAGAGCTCAACTGCACTGGCGAAGATTTCTCTGCTATTTCCTGTCTCACTTTTAAAAATATGACTTTCCATTCCTGTATTATACCCAGTAGTGTAGCTGTATGCAGGGGAGTGGAAAAGAGTAGTGGTTCCCAAACCCTTTTCAGCTTATCTAATTTCTTAACCTCTTGTCAAATATGAGATTAGTGACCCTAAACTATTCAACATCTCACAGCAAAAGAAAAAAAAAAACATAGTTGGGCAAATAAACACTGTAAAAGTAATGTGTGGAACAAATGCATTTTGTTTTGTAAACCAAATATGTTTTGTTTCTCTTCTTTTTTTGCTCTAATGAGGGCCTTTGTGACCAAACGCTTAGATAATAAAACTGAAGATTTTTAAAAATTTTTTTTACCACCTCATAGCATTCTTTGTTTGTAGTAATGCGCAGCAGTTTGAAAAAGTTTGTCTTTATTCCTGCATGTTAATCATCTTGCAGCCCTTCAGGTTTATCTTGTGAACTCATGGCAGATACCAGCCCTCAGGTTGGAAGTGCCTCGACTAGAGTAAAGTCACATTATCTCCACAAACAACCGATCTCCTCTTTCTTTCCTTTCTTCTGACAATCATTTTTAACTCACTGATTTTACCTAATAATATCTTCCATTAAGGAAAGATTAAAAAACGTGATATAAATGCCTTGAAGCAACTTTTTACAGGATGGAGTTCCTAAGGTTATTTCTTTCACTGATAGGTCATCTGCAGCCTTCCCCTGTGAAACTTTTCAGAAAGTTGCCTGTGTGTCCCATAAATCCAGACAGATCTGGTTGTAGCCACTAGGGGCTGCTGTAGAACGGGGTGCAGATGAGCGGAAGCACTCTGGTAAACAGACCTCAGCCTTTTTGAGACAGGAAAATAGGACAAAAAGAGAATGACCCCTTGATGGTCCACAGCCAAAAGTACATTTAGATGTTAATTAGGGGTAATAAAAAAGCCTTTATTTATTCTATATTTCAGCCTATAGTTTCAAAGAAAAGATTTTCTGGTGTTATACTTGCTAGGTCCTTTTCCCGCTGCTACTACTGCTGCTTAGGACCTGATGTATCTGACTATGTTACAGTGTTAACATATCAGCTTGTGTCCCTCAAATCCAAGGCCAGTACCTGTCATGTTAAATTCCACATTTCTCATTTTCCAGTCTCTCTCAGAACACGTATATCAACTTCACCTATACAGGAACGCAGCCTAGAAACCTCAGCTAACTGCAGCCGTGATAAGGATGTCTATTACTCGAAACGTTCAGGGCTGACAGTTCCACCTCTTCCTAGCTCTTTCTAATCAAAGGAGGTATTTGGAGGCCAAAAATGGAGGTGGACTGATGGGTTAAATCGAAGCTGACGATGGCATTCGGCTGTTTTGTGGGCCAAACCGTGCATCTTCCACAACAATAGGAGGTAGAAGGTGTGTTTGTTGGTTTGTATGTGGAGCTCAGAGTGTATGAGTGCACGACGGTCAGATGGCAAAACCACACACAAAAACGAACACAAAGAAAGGCCCCCACACATGGACAGACAGGAACAGACAGAGAGACGGACACATGGATCCATATATAATATATTCGTGTGTGTGTGTGTGTGCGTGTGTGTGTGCGTGCGTGCAGGCACAAATATATGATGTGTGTGTGTGTGTGTGTGAGTGGGGTGTGTTATGTGTGTTACATGTGTGCACGATACCTGGCCAGCAGTGGTAACAGGCTCTGAGGCCTTTAATGGGATTTAGCCTGAGGCTGTTTTATTAAGATGTCGGCTTTCCCTGCTGCCTCTGCAGCTGACACCATTCCCCACTGATACCCCCCCTCCCCACCCCACCGCACACCAGCCTCCAAGCTGCACTCCCCTCCCCCTCCCCCCTTGCATCACACCCAGCCTTCACCCCACGCAAATCCCCTCAACCGTCACCCCCGCCGTCCCCCCCTCCCACCGGCCTGACGCCCCCTCTTCCACACTATTCTACACCCTATAATGACCCCGCTATCACCAAATACCC
>NW_005187475.1:1963023-1968249 GCF_000239375.1 Pundamilia nyererei | reverse complement strand
TATATATATATATATATCATAGATAGACAGAAAAATCCTTCCAACATTTTTTCTCTGAGCTGCTCTGAAACCTCAATTTATTTATTTACTTGTTGGCGTCTTCGTACGCTGACATGATGTAATAGAAAGTGAGAGAAAACTCTTGTCAGGATCTACAAGGGGTCAACAACCAAGTGAGACCCACAGGCAAATCGAAAAGCGATGGAGTCGACTTTTCAAACAAGCCCGGGAGTCTCTTTTCTCTAATCCTCTGTCAGTGAGATACACCTGAGCGGCAGGTTGATGATTTGACTTGGATAGCACTCATAGATTCACAAATCTGCAGTTTCCCAGACTGATGCGGTTACAATTTGATAATTTTCCCAGCAAGCAGCTTGAGCTCCATACTGTAGTTTTGGCCCCGGCATTGCATAATTAGGCTGGGAAAGAAAGAGCCTCCTCACTGCTGTGTGTGACAGGCGGCGTTTCATCACAGGGCAGTTTTGAGGGCGTCTTTGAGTTTACACGTAGGCAGCAGGGTTCAAATAAAAGTCACGAAAAAAAGCAGAAGTTTGTGCTTTGACTTGTTACCATCAAACTTTATATGCTTTAAACCTTTTTATGCTGGGCTTCCGTTGTAATAACTTGCCTTCTTCTGTGGAAGTATTGTGCAATGTATGAAAACAGATGGTGTACACATGTGCATCAGGTAAATGTGGTGTCGAAATGTAGCAGAATTCCCCCTGGTTAGTGTTTTATGATCACGTACTTTATTACTGCATCATTTTTTCCCCTAGTGTCTTTATTATGTAAAACAACAAAACTCATATTGTCAAATGAAATATTCCCATTTCTCATGCTGTTCCAGCATGGACAACAAACAACACAACAAAAACAGGGCAAAGCTTAGTCTGCTCTAGTGCTGATTATTGCTTTTACGCTTTGCTTTCATGGGGGAAGAATTAACAGTAATTTATCATATCACACTGACCGGGTGGGTGGATGTACATCATCAGCATGTAGGATCGAAATAAGTACAGCTTACAACATGATATGTAGCAGTTTTTTCTCGTAACCAAACAAGGAGCCGACACCAATACATTGATTACATCACTAACCTGATGCTGAAGTATCTTTATATCTGTTTGACCAGACGACCAGAATTGTTTTCATTAATGGACATAAAATCATTGTAAGCCTCGAAGTGTCATACAGAAATCAATTTTAAAAAATGTTGTGCAGCTTAACAATCATTTCATGCACAATGTTTACATCGAATTGAAGAAGTATGAAGATGGAAGACATACCATTTTTCTCAAGTACCTACAGTTGGTACTTTTGGCATAACGAGAGTGGAACGGTTACAGAAATATGCCGAAGTGAGGAAATTATTAGCATTTTAATCAGTTCAGCTGACTGACAGAAAATGACTAATCATTAGATTTATTGACAAAGAATTAAGTTTTTCTTTAAAAACCTGCAAAAAAACGAGTGAGTGTTTGGTGATAACTTTATAGATGAATTATGTATTACTGTGATTTATCAAAGCAAAAACAAAAAATGTTCAGTTCTCCTTACCTCTGAAGTATTGAGGTCTGCTCTGTTGTTGTATTGAACGTTTAGGTTTTAGACTGTGGATGTCTTAAAGTTGTCTTAAAGTTCTTTCCAATGCAAAATTTGAAATAAATTAAAAAAATAAAATAATCAAAAATGTAGCTAACCTATTTTTTCTTTTTACCATCGTCTCTTGTAAGGCTCCATAACTCCATAACAGACATACATCCCATTTGATATGTTTTAGTTAACCTGGCAACAAAAAGGCTCCTAAACATCAAATCAAGGTGACAAGAAAAGGCTTGAAAAATGTGTAATTCTTACACTGATTTGTGTTCACTGTCTAATTTCCATGGTTTCATCCTCCTAACAACATTTCTTCTGCTCTTACACTTCCTCTGGAAACACTTAGCCCCGATTCTTACCCTTTAACGGAGCCGATAGCAGTGAATGTGTTTTGCGCTGGACCTCTAGGCATTTCCCCTGACTGCTACCCCCAAGGTGCTTACTTCCTGTGCCCTATACCCTGTAGCTCCCACCCTAAGGTCCCACCCCCTGCAGGCACTGGTGCAATTCTAAGAAGATCAGTGGCAAAGACGAGTTTTGGCTTTGTAGTCACTGCTTGTAGCTGGTCTAGTGTCTGCACAGCTAATAGGTGCTAATATTTTGGCTATTGATGGATGTCATAATTATGGTGACTTTATATTGTAGAATTCCACCAGCTCCTCGTGTGTGCTCCTGCCAAAGCAATTCTTTATCTGAGTGGATGCTAGCTTGGAGGGAGTTTTAATGCATGCAGAAGTACACTGAGTGTGTGTTTTGTAGCTCTACGTGCCTGTTAGTGTTTGTCTATGTTTATGTGTATGTGTGTGTGTGTGTGTGTGTTTTCCTCTGGCCGGTCTTGAGTGCTTTTGCTATTTTTCCCTGGCAGGCTGTTCTGATTGGCTGGCCCTGGGGAAGGGAGATATCATGTTTAGCCCCAAACCAACATGCATCCCTCATCCACCATCTACTGCCGCCACAATTGAGAGTTTGTGTGTGTGTGTGTGTGTGTGTGAGAAAGAAAGCAAGAGAAAGAGAATGTCAGAGGGAGGTCTGTGTGTTCAGGCGATCACACACTCTGCTCTTTCTGCTAAAGTGCTTCTCGTCTCCTTGGCGAAGGCTGATGAGGTATGACATCACAGCACTTTGTTTTATCTTTAAAAGATGAGCAGGGAGCCCTTCACTTCCCCTTAATGAGGCTGAGGTGCCCACAGAATATATGGAAGGTGTGCGTGTACAGTATGTGTGTATTCATGCCCGCTCGCATCCTTGCTTCTCCTTATTTCTTTGCATGCAAGCAATGTGCATAGGTGTGGGTGCGCTTCTAGTTTTCTGCACACTCTCGCTAACACCCATTTTACCCGTAACCCCTGGCATTTCCTGTCCTGAAGCCATGTGTCAGACCTCATTGGCTACCGCATCAATAACACTGCACTCACTCAGCTCCCAACACCACGTCCTACTGGCATCACATCACGTACCACCAATTTGACCGCTCGTCTCTTTCTTTTCATTTCTGCAGCCGAGGTGATTGGGGTTGATTCGGGTTTTGTTTACACGTCTGCCCCAGGTCTTGATTCACGAGGGCACAGCGCTGCACTGTAGTGCACATGTGGAGAACTTTTCCAATGAATTACGGTTAAAATGTTACTCATTGTCTTGGATTAGCCAGTACTTATGGAAATATGTTTTAAAGAACACCTGAGGAAGACCATCTGTGGTGAAAACATTGTCGGTCGTGTCAACAGTGAATGAAACCAGCTTTATTTTTTTGTCATTCTTCATGCACATTAAAATGATAATAATGTGACAAAATATTTCCTAATGAATGAGAATAGGTTTTAATACAATTTTCCTCTTCCCTTAGAATCATACTGTTCATGCATTCATATTTGCTTTCGATTTGTCTTCCATTATAAAATAAACAAGGAGCAGGTGGTCGTGTGCAGCAGGATGATGGGGGCCTGTGTTTGTCTTGTTAAGGAAATAATTTAAAAATGTGCCTGTGGCTTTAATAATAATAGCATGCTTCAGCATATGCTCCTGAAATATTGCTGTATACTCATGCAGTCCCTACTGTTTAGGCCATGGAACTGGAGTGTGCTTCGGTGAAAGTGGATTAAGAGAACATGAAGACTTAGATTATGCTGACACACACAGAACTGAAATAGTCACATAAACTTATTATAAGATTTGATTCTTAGTGTATGTGTTCTGGGTACAAAGAATGATATATCATAGCTGCTGGAGAGAGGAAGAAGCTTCTTTGTGTGTATTTGTGCCGTAAATTATCCTCACCCTGGATTCTGTTCTGCCGTTTCTTTAATATGTAAACACTCACCTGTTGGCACTGATTTAATGTCTTAAACTCACCTTATAACCATACTTGTGGAAACATTGTTATGAGGATTTAATCCAAAATGCTTTAAATAATTTCTTATTCCAGGGAAAGACAAGAGTGCATGACAAATAGAAATATGTTCTTAGCTGGCAGAGATGTGTGGTCCAAACATGTCTTGCCCCTAATCCTCATGGGAAGCTGGTGCACGCTGGTTTCCCTGATGTGTGTGCCATGTTGCCAGACGTAGCAGTAGCTGGCTAACACGGCTGTGTGTGCGATTAACCAGCGTTAGCCGTCATTAGCCTCTGTGCACCAACGCAGCAGCAGACTGCAATTAACCCGCTAATCCGGCTAATCCGGCTAATCCACTAATGGAGCTAATCTGATAGAGTGTAGCGAGGCTTTTCAGTGGGCTTTCTCTGGGAACACACACACACGTATGCGTGCACACAGCGACACAGATTCTCTCTCTTCAGCTTTCAAACACATTTACACACAAGCAGCCGTTTCAAACACAGTCACAGTCGGTCTAGGTTAAATCCAGTATGTCCACTGCCAGTGAATTAGAGGGGCAGATCCATCTCACAGACATCTCACCCACAGCCATTAGTCAGAGGGGATGCTGCTGGAGAGAAAGAAAAGCCTCAAGTCACTGTAATTTGACTTGGTTTTAGGTTATTTAGACACAAGCCATCACCTCATTGTGATATCTTTAATGTTACTAAGCCAGGGGATACCGTGTTTTAGTGCAGCTGAGACGGGTTTAACACTGCTGATGCTGTGACTGAAAGTACTCTAAAGTGCTGTTTCATTTCATTTTGAGATGTGCACTGGAAAAAAACATCTACATTTCTACTTTTCAATTAATAAAAAAAAAAAAGGATAACAGAAAAGAATAATCAAGGGGTTTCCCTTGAGGGATGCCCTTCCCCCTCTGGGCAAATCACTGCCCACATCACTGTTTTTGACCTGCAAATGTGGCCCCCTCTTTGGGCTTTTGAAAGTTAGTAATGACAGGTGTCACTTTGTCTTTCTGTTCTTCTTTTTCTTCTTTTTTCAGGTGAAAACAGATTGGTTAAATTCAGCTTTTTACACATTGGCAGCATAATAACAACATAACTAAATGTAGTCCTGTAGTACAAACATGCTTGGATAAAAGTACACATAGCTTACAGTACAAATGCAAATAACTGTACTTTGTTTGAGTGATATTGAAAGTTCTGTGGGGAAAAATAAAAAAGTGCAGCTGGATGCGGCTGATGAAGCACTCTGAGTGATGACTAACACCTGGAAAATCTAAGTGTACTCCA
>NW_005187475.1:1936041-1963003 GCF_000239375.1 Pundamilia nyererei | reverse complement strand
TTTATTTTTTTGTCATTCTTCATGCACATTAAAATGATAATAATGTGACAAAATATTTCCTAATGAATGAGAATAGGTTTTAATACAATTTTCCTCTTCCCTTAGAATCATACTGTTCATGCATTCATATTTGCTTTCGATTTGTCTTCCATTATAAAATAAACAAGGAGCAGGTGGTCGTGTGCAGCAGGATGATGGGGGCCTGTGTTTGTCTTGTTAAGGAAATAATTTAAAAATGTGCCTGTGGCTTTAATAATAATAGCATGCTTCAGCATATGCTCCTGAAATATTGCTGTATACTCATGCAGTCCCTACTGTTTAGGCCATGGAACTGGAGTGTGCTTCGGTGAAAGTGGATTAAGAGAACATGAAGACTTAGATTATGCTGACACACACAGAACTGAAATAGTCACATAAACTTATTATAAGATTTGATTCTTAGTGTATGTGTTCTGGGTACAAAGAATGATATATCATAGCTGCTGGAGAGAGGAAGAAGCTTCTTTGTGTGTATTTGTGCCGTAAATTATCCTCACCCTGGATTCTGTTCTGCCGTTTCTTTAATATGTAAACACTCACCTGTTGGCACTGATTTAATGTCTTAAACTCACCTTATAACCATACTTGTGGAAACATTGTTATGAGGATTTAATCCAAAATGCTTTAAATAATTTCTTATTCCAGGGAAAGACAAGAGTGCATGACAAATAGAAATATGTTCTTAGCTGGCAGAGATGTGTGGTCCAAACATGTCTTGCCCCTAATCCTCATGGGAAGCTGGTGCACGCTGGTTTCCCTGATGTGTGTGCCATGTTGCCAGACGTAGCAGTAGCTGGCTAACACGGCTGTGTGTGCGATTAACCAGCGTTAGCCGTCATTAGCCTCTGTGCACCAACGCAGCAGCAGACTGCAATTAACCCGCTAATCCGGCTAATCCGGCTAATCCACTAATGGAGCTAATCTGATAGAGTGTAGCGAGGCTTTTCAGTGGGCTTTCTCTGGGAACACACACACACGTATGCGTGCACACAGCGACACAGATTCTCTCTCTTCAGCTTTCAAACACATTTACACACAAGCAGCCGTTTCAAACACAGTCACAGTCGGTCTAGGTTAAATCCAGTATGTCCACTGCCAGTGAATTAGAGGGGCAGATCCATCTCACAGACATCTCACCCACAGCCATTAGTCAGAGGGGATGCTGCTGGAGAGAAAGAAAAGCCTCAAGTCACTGTAATTTGACTTGGTTTTAGGTTATTTAGACACAAGCCATCACCTCATTGTGATATCTTTAATGTTACTAAGCCAGGGGATACCGTGTTTTAGTGCAGCTGAGACGGGTTTAACACTGCTGATGCTGTGACTGAAAGTACTCTAAAGTGCTGTTTCATTTCATTTTGAGATGTGCACTGGAAAAAAACATCTACATTTCTACTTTTCAATTAATAAAAAAAAAAAAGGATAACAGAAAAGAATAATCAAGGGGTTTCCCTTGAGGGATGCCCTTCCCCCTCTGGGCAAATCACTGCCCACATCACTGTTTTTGACCTGCAAATGTGGCCCCCTCTTTGGGCTTTTGAAAGTTAGTAATGACAGGTGTCACTTTGTCTTTCTGTTCTTCTTTTTCTTCTTTTTTCAGGTGAAAACAGATTGGTTAAATTCAGCTTTTTACACATTGGCAGCATAATAACAACATAACTAAATGTAGTCCTGTAGTACAAACATGCTTGGATAAAAGTACACATAGCTTACAGTACAAATGCAAATAACTGTACTTTGTTTGAGTGATATTGAAAGTTCTGTGGGGAAAAATAAAAAAGTGCAGCTGGATGCGGCTGATGAAGCACTCTGAGTGATGACTAACACCTGGAAAATCTAAGTGTACTCCATTTCCAATTTAAAACATTGTTTACATTCCATGTCTCATCATCACCATGTGAACATGCACAAAATAGTCTTTGTCTAGACCTTGCATAAATATGTGGATTGTATTTTTTTCATTAAAAATATCTTTTATATCTTTATATCTTTCTCTGTCCTTAATCTCTCCAATTTTCTCAAGCGTCTGTGGAGCATTCTACAATTAATTCCTCTATATCTGGTTGGGCAATTAATTTTTCCCAAGATGTCACATAGGAACCTGGGACTATTGTGGACATTAATGGTTGAGGCACTCCACAACAGTCCCAGTTCTTTATGTGGCCTCTTCAAAAAATGAATTATCCACCCCTGTTCTTTATGGACACAAGTGTATAAAATCAAACACCTAGTTATACAGTCTGCCTTTACAAAAAATTGCTAAAGAATGGGTTGTTCAATTGCACCCAAAGCAGAGTCTGTGCGTGAATCAGAAATGATTTAATAAGAAGAGTAGAAGATGCTAAGATTTTCGTAGGGGAGCGACCAGGATGACCAAGATTAGAAATGAATATATCAAAGGCAAATGATGAAAATTACAGAAAAGACTCATGGATGTAGTGAAGGAGGACATGCTGAAGGTTGGTGTGACAGTGAAGGACGCTAGGTATTGGGTGAAATGAAGGAACATGAGACACTGTGTCAACTCATAAAGGCAGCAGCTGAAAGACAACTTATCTGGATAGTGTCCATGTAGACACATGGAAGGTCACATGACTGGTCAGGTGCTTTTAGGCATTGTTAACATTGGAATAAATTGGAATTAGATGCTTTACGGTCTTGCTGTGCTACACTCGGGCCTGCTTCAGCAGGTTCGTTTATATCATGAGTGAGAAAATGTTGGTTCTTCATGTAGAACATCACATATTAAGGTGTTTGTGTTACGATGCTGGAAGTACACGACTGATGATGCGCCTTGAGGCGACTGTTGTTGTGATTTGGCGCTATATAAATAAAATTGAATTGAATGCAAACACGTGTGTTGGATGAACGCAAGTATTTAATTCTTTCTCTGGTTACACCAAGTTTACCAAGGCCTTCAACATATTATTCGAGACACACCACTGATAATCTCCTTATTTGATATTAATGGGTTCTGTTGCAAAACTATATAAGTACATAGCATGCTTGAATCTCATTTTGAAAAAATAACAAAGACCGGAAAAACAGTAGTAACTGATAAAAGGAGGGAAGGAGATGCCCAGTTAAAGCACACAGAGGAACCCCTCTCCCCTCCCAGAACCATTCAGAGCAATAGATTATCCAGAGCAGATTGTTATCCAGCAAAGTTTAATAAGAAAGCTCCGCTTTTTATTATCTCTTTTCTATAAATGAATTGCTGATGTGTAAAAAAGAAATAGAAACATTCCTTTGTACATAATTGCTAATATAACGTTATTTGCAAAATCTGGTAAAGATATTTTCTGTTACTGTTTAATGCTGTCATTAAAATTAAGGGCAACGCATTATCACTCAGATTTAAATCTGCCCTTGCGTCTGTGATGCACACAGAAAAAATTGTTAAAAAAAAGAGAGTCCTTCTGATGTAACACTATAAAAACCAGAAACCCTGATTAAAATAATAGCTTCTCTTAAGGCTGAAAAGCTATTGCATAGCATAGATTTGTTCTTCATTCCTCTGAATTACCTGGAGTTCTCTTTCACCCACAGAAAACATCAGACAACTCTCCAACATCTGCAACTAAACCATTATAGCTACAAAGATGCTTTCACTTAACAAGGCTTCCCATTATTGCTACTATGTTTTTTTTCTTTACTGAGCCGTTGGCAGCACCTATTATTGTGGAAACATTTTAGGTATCTCTTCTGTTGGTCCAAATCTGATTACTACCTACAGAACAGTGTCAACTTCTACCAATAAACGGTCTAAATTGGAGATTCTGTAATGTCAGACGACAGACTGACGGTTGATAGAGAGCCGAAAACATACTGAAGATGTTTTGCTATTTTTATGGAAATTGATTCACAACTCAGCAGCACAGATGTGGCCAAAAGTTTACATATGCCCATGATGAATGCCATGATAATTTGGGGCTTTTAATGACTTACCCCATATTATGAATGTGTTTAATTGTTTAAAAAAAAGAAGTTATTTCATAAATATGGTATGATAATAATAATTAACCCTGGTTTCACTATGATGGTCCAGCGAATGTCAGCAAACATGAAAAACTCCTACAAAGAGTCACCGAGGACGTGATGTTATCAGGAGGTAAACGGGAGGCTGAATAATCCATGAAGGGGTGACATCTTTTTTTTTTTTCATCTTTTTTAATTAATTCTCAGCGGAGTGGTGGCAAATCACATGTGAACTCTTTTCTCTCTTTATCAGCCAAAAAAGATGGTGGGAAATGCTGGCTTCTTAAAACCTGGAAAGCTAAAGGGCAAAAAGGGCAAAGTCTATTCTTTTTTTGTAATATCATTGAGCTTTTTTTGGTTTACACTTTTCTTATCCCCCCCCCCCCTTTTTTTTTTTACCCTTTTCTTTTTTGTCTTCACCTTCATATCTGTTTTCATTCCTTCTTTCCTCTTGTCTCTCTTTCCTCGGGTCTAATTGTGGTGCTGTAACTTTGGAGCTGTTAAAGTAGCCAAGAGACATGTTAAAAAGCTGGTTGAAGGAAGATGGAGGTCGCTTGTCTGTCTCTCTGGCTTCAAACACTGACCTTGGCTACTAATGATGCTAACTGGGCTAATGACAGCTCAATGTGCGTGTGTCTGTGTGAAAGCAAAAGAGAGACAGCGCCAGTGAGCAAGCAAGATGTGTGTGTGTGAGGGGAGCATGTGAAAGTATCATAATCAGAACCGCTAACGCTAATGAGCTAGCTCTTTGAAGAGAACCGCCCGGCGAGGGCTCCACTCCTGCCAACTCATTAGCTGACCTGAGGAGTGCCTGATTAGAATGCTTTTGATAAAAATTTCAAGGATTTTCCCCCCCAAAAAAAGGAAAAAGAAAAAAAGGAAAAACTTAAAAATTTTGTGAAGTGAGATAAATATTGCACTAGTCTCTTTTTTTTTTCACAGGGCGTGGGGGGTTGCAGTTGATAGGGAAAGTGGGAGGTCATTTACTAAGAAGACTTCAAAGAGCCCTTGGAAGAGTGCTGGATGAGATTGATTTGCTGTTTTTATTGGCGATGAAATGTACAAATATGTTTAATGGGAGGAGAGAGCGGGTGAATGTTTCCTTTCACTCTTCAAACGCCCACGCGTCATTTCTCTCTCCCTCTCAAACACACACGCACAAATGCACACGCTCACTGATGAGTGCATATGCACACCTTTCTGTCTGTGTCGAAGTCAACAGCTCCTTTGCTGTGGTGTTAGAGTGGCACTGACATGAGAGGCAGCATGGGTAAATTAGCTTTCAGGAGAAAGTGAACGGGGCAGGTTGCTATGCGCAACACTTCTTTAAAGCTCAGAGACAAACTACACACGCTCTGTGCGCTGATGCAGTCACATCACCTCTCATTTCACAGCGTGAGGGAAGAGTCTGGATCAAAGTGAGAAGATGCCAGGCCTTCATGCAAGGGGAGGGAAATTATCTACAGCACAACGCAGTGACAGTAAAGCCTTTGGTATATTGACCAAAGGAATCTGTTTCAATCTTCTTGTATCATTCACTTTGCATTACATGCTTAGAGCAGTTTTTTTGTAATCCTAAGTGCCTGTTGACTCACCTACAGTAAAACTGTGAGATGTCTGCATGTAGTTTAGGTGGTTGGATTGAGGTTTAAAGAATTTTGAATGACTAATATGTTCCCTGTATTAATCTTTACTGTCTACTGGGAACTACTTATGTTTAGGCCTCAGTCACAAACAACAGGCATCTGTGGCAATCTGCTTGCAACCAAAGCAGTCGCAACCAGTTTCACCAACAGCAAACAATCTCTAGCAACAACTCACTAACTGGCTTAGGTTGGCAGCGGCCACTTAAACCTCCCTAGTTTGCAAAAATAAATGGCACAAATTCATCCAGAAAAATTATGTGACTGGTGAACAGCAGCATTACAAATAGTGAGTCCGAAAATTATTTTTAATGCAAGAAATATTTGCATGGACTTTACAACATCCGCCTGCCTCCTGCATGAGACTTGTAGTCCTTTAAATGCTCCCCTGTGCTGTTTCACGTCAGGTTCAAGTTCATGTCAGACGTTAGGAACAAATCAAATCAAGGGACTTTATCTCTGTAAACATTTTAACGGTTCAAATGCTCAGAAAAAAGAATCCAAATTTATTGAAACTGGAGTAGATTCACTTAATAAAGTTGCTTTAACCTTGAGTATTAGAGCCCCAAACAAAATAAATGGACGCAATAAACATATTCACTATGTTGCACCATCTGGTTTATGTAACCCTGCTCTGAAAAATCAAACTCTCTCCTTCTCAGCATCTTATTTTACAACAACAAAGAAAAGTAGCTACTGCCAGTTGCAGCCATTGCACAACCTCAAAGTATCCCACAGGTCTGCAAGTTATGAAGCGATCATACACAATTTCCAATTAAATTTATTTTAAAGACTTCAAAAAGAAAGTTCTGCTTCTATCCAGTTTGACAGATCAAAAGCTGCCTGCATCTGTCCAAAACTGTTTAGGAAAAAATGATACTGCGGTTGATCCTGTAAATATAGACGCTTGGTATCAAAAATAACAAAGAGTACAATGCAGAGCTGGAATTATTATGGCTTTAATATCTTTGCCTGTATGTTTAGGGCTGCATGGTTTTAAACAGATTAGTACTGGTGTTGTTATTTTTGTTTTAGAAAAGAATTTCTGTATTCTGCAGATAAATCTTTCTCAAGATGTACAGTGGAATCTGTTTTTAACCTGAATACATTTTTGCCTCATAAATGATCAACATAATCATTTCCTGTCCAAAGTTTTAGTTTGACTCCGGGTAGAAACCGAGACTTACTTTCCAAGAACTTCTACTAAGAAGCTAAGATGCAGTGATTTGAAGTGTTTCCATCTGAGTGTCTGTGTGTGCGTGTTACACGTCCACGTGGTTTTCTGTCCGTCTATGTGTGTGCATGTGTTTCTTTTTTGTGCGCGCATGTGTGTGTGTTTGAGTTGCAGTAGTTTAGGCAGGCAGAGAGCTGGATCTCTCATAGTGAATTTGGACAGACTGGAGTCTGAGAGGCAGTTCAAAGACCACAGGCCCACAGGCAACAACCAACACTGAGACCACTGCGTGCATGTCTGTGTGTGCACACGCGTGTGTGTAATGGATAGAGAGTGTGTTTAGTCTGTGTGCATGTTTTTGTCCTGACATGTGTGTTTGATTTGCTTGTATTTCTGTGAGCGTGTGTGGTTTTGCCTAGAAGGTGCATATCCTGATGCCCTTTTATTTTGAAATCTTTTCACTCCATATCCTCACACGGACATGCACGGCACAAACGTATAGCGTTGCATTAGCATCGGCACGGCGTTTGCTGAAAACACTCCTAACAGCTGTACTGGGCTCTGACCCTGCTGTAAGTTATGCACGAACACTGGCACCAAAGAAACAGCAAATAATTAATTATAAAAATACTTCCTGCTAATTGTTGGGCTGTAATTAATGAGCTAACCTTTGGAGAGTGGGAGAGGAAGGTGGAGAGGGAAATTATTCATGTCGCGTTTGCATATATGAATATGCAAAAGATAATTATCCCCTCCGAGGAGGGACAAAAAAATGGCTCAATGTCTCTATCTGAAGCTCTCTTACCAACATGCATTCACACACACACACACTACTTTGTCTCTTTACCCCCTTACCAGCTCTATTTGCTTTCTTTCTGTCTGTCACTCTCTATCTCTTTTTCTTTATCTTCTCTACATGATGGAGTCTGATGGTGGGTGGCTCTAAGCAATGCACAATATTAAATAGATGAGTCTTTTACTTTTTGTGAATGTGACGAATGAGGATATAACCTCTGGCTAATTCCTATTGGAAACGGCTCTGTTTTGTCAAGACTTCATCCCGAAAGTGATGCGGAGGCTGACATCTGTTACACACTGACACACAGGTCAGTGTCACAGTGTTTAGTGTGTCTTTGATAAACAGTTTTTGCTCTAAAGTTGTTGGTTAAAAAGCCACGTGAGATTTTAAAAAATAAACTTTGGAATTTTATTGAAAGCAGCAAGTTTTAAAACAGTTGCTCTGTTGTTAGGTTTGTTCTCTGACATACAAAAATGTTATAAGTTATTATTTGATCATTTTCTTTGGAGCAATTTATTGATCAGCCATACAGACAGCTGAACAAGTAAAGGCCAAATCATATCTTACTTAGGTGCTGGTTCAACACATTGTGCCAGAACAATGTCAATGTCAAGTCAGTGAAACGTCACAATGAGGGCTTAATTCCAATCTTTTGAAATTTATTCCCACAGGTGTTTAGTTGGGTTGAAATCTGGTGATTATAAAAATCATAGCAAGTGATTTCAATCCTGTTTATCCTCATCAAAAGATTCCATGACCTCCTGGCCCATGGACAGGGTCATCGTTGTCTTGTAAGGGACCTCTCGCATCAATTCGTTTGCACTGATCCATTCCTCTAAGTCAGGGGTGGGCAATTAATTTTCCAAAGGGGTCATATGAAGAACCGGAATTGTTGTGAAGCCCTCCACAAAAGTCCTAATTTCTCACATGTAAAAATTAATTGACCAGCCCCATTCTAAGTGGACAAGTGGACCCAAGCATTGCTCTGCAATTTGTACACAAATGTACACAAAAAAATGTACACAAATGTATATGTTTGCTAAACCTAATCTAACTCATCATCATTCCGACATTATGGTCATGCACTTATTTATGTGTAATAACATAGTTCAAAATTAGAGACCGCATCAGTCACATTTTGTATGTCTAAACATTTCCTACTTTTCTTCTATTTTTAAGTCATTTCAAACCACACAAACTGGCTGAGATTAGGAGTAGACACATCAAGGAATTTGCCATGTTTTTTTTTTATAATAACACATGTCTATATCTATATCTATATGTATTCTATTGGAAAACAGGTGATGCACTCAGGGGTGTACATGCATGTTAGAGGCCCAAAGGGAAATAAATTACAAGTATTTGTTAAATATTAGCAATGTGTAAATCTGCTGGAATTGCAGGGCTAGATAAGGTACCGTTGCACCTTCTATAAGTCCCTGAAATATCATTATTATCATTATTGTTATATTGTATTATCTGTTTTTGGCCAGACCTCCCCCGCCCCATGTGTCTTGTATGCATTTTGTCTGGAGTGTATGTGCCTAAACATCTGTGTTGTTGCTGCTTGCCTGTTACTTTTCTCCAGGCTGGAGTTTCCATTATGAATTCTGATCACAGTCTAACTGACCTCTCCCCGTGTGTGTGTCAGACGACGGACTGTGCATATCATATCCATTGCCCACATTGATTCTTTAGGTTCGATGAGGAGAATAGTAGCTAATTGAATAGATGAATAATATATTTCTGAATAATAAATGAATGTTTTGTTCTGGTGCCTCTCAGCAAGAGAAAGAAATTACCTCTCAGGTGGGATGAGCTGGGTTGTGTGGTGTGTGTGTGAAATCTAATTAGCTTCAATACATTACCATACAGAATCGATACGGTACCATGTGATCAATGCTATTGATGAGCAGCAGACCATCGGACACAGAATTTATCGATTTCTGCAGGTACTCAGATTATTATTGTCTAAGGACTCACACACACAAACATACACACACACAGACAGAACAGACCGCACTGACCTGCAGCTACTGTGGGGGTTTGCATGAAGTACAAAGTTGGCATATTCAGATGAAAGCTCTCATGCCTTTGGGCATGCTAACCGATCTGAACAAGTGCATATGGTCCTCAGGATGCCTTCATCTCCTATACCGCTCTGTTCTTCTTCTTCTCCGTCTGTGGTGCTGCCACCAAACCACAGACTCCGCCCATCCGCTGCCAGCCGCTCATCAATAAGACATAGACCTGCATACCTCACTGACCACAGTTCATAGCCTCTCCATGCATGCACATTTCACACACATACACACACACGAGCAGTCATTGTTATGGAGTTGCCTGTCCCAGGTGGGGATGATTAAGTTTTCATTGATGTCCTCAGGGCAAAACACTTTAGGGTTAACCAGCTTCCTCCAGCAGAATTAAAAGAGTTAAAAGTCTGCCGTCTTTCCACACATCCCTTTATTCTTACCCCCTTTCCTCTCTCAGGCTATAAGCTCATTGGTTTGATTGTAAATCAGTGATGAGGGTAACCGCGATGCAAAGTCAAGAGCAGAATACATATGATGATGTAAAATATTTGTCTTCCATTATTATCTTTTGCAGGCCATCTAGATTTTAGCAGGAAATGTATTTTACATTTTGATTTTGTGTTGACCCTGTGCCCTGGAAGTCACTGAGGTGATTTAGGTGAGACTGCTTCCAGGTTTGTGGTTTTACTGTAGCTACATTTGATAAATGTGTTTTATGTTTCAGGTTGCTGTGGACTCTTTCTGTGTTAAATCAAAATCACGATCTTTCCTTAAACCAGTGGATCTTAAACTGTGGGGTGGGTCACAGCATCACTGCACCGGGGGCACCAGGTGAAAATTATTGTAACCCTTAGTTAAATTACTAGGATTTTTGTAAGAACGGTCAGGATGATAGCATCATTCTGACCTTTACTTCACTAACATTCACCACGGATGCCTTTTTATAGTTAATAATTGATAAAAATTGCATGGTGTGGGGTGTGAACTTTTCTCTGCTTCTCAAGTGCAGCAAGTCTGAAAAAGTCTCCCGCTAGTGACTAAATGTAAGAAAAGCTCAATACTTCACTTGCCTCCATGAGTGGATCTTGTCCTGTGGGATTGGTAATTTTGGTGAAAATAAAATCCCTCGGAGATTTGCAATGACAAATATCAGTATTAGCATTTTGATTAATTATTAAGATTTGAATTAAAAAAATGTAAATGATCTAACACTTACGTACTCTAAATCAGGCACTCAAAGCAGTTTTTAGTACAGGCCTCTTTCACCCATCTAAGTACCTTGTATTCCATGCACACACCCACATTCCAAAAAATGCAACTTGCATTCCCTGAGAAAACTTTCACAAGCTGGAGATCGAACCATCGACCTCTGATTAGTAGACAACCCACTGTACATCCTAAAGAAAAGCTGCTGCATAGGGTGAGTGTAATTTAGATTGTGTAGCATACATGCTTGTACTGCTTCAAAAACATTCACAAGACTTCAAAGTAAACACTCAAGAAATATGTGGCAAGATAAACAGACGTAAGAGTGATTTAGAGTAACAGCGATCCAGTACAACATCTAACATCTTTTAGGCAAGAATAAAATCATCATATATATATATATACATGTTTACATACATATATACATGCGGTGAAGGTCTGGGAAACGCTGGGGAACGCTGAAACAGTTTGCACATGATTATAAATGCACAGCAGGTGATGTACAATACTGACAGACAACATTAATATTCTTTAAAGCATCACATGGTTGCCTTTCCTGTCTGAAACGTATGATGTATCTCCTTTGTCACTTTTATCATTAAAGTAATAGTCCATTAAAATTAAATTTGATTTATTGGACTGTATGCACTAAATAATCTATATGATTTACAGCCTGATGTGTGGTATGTATGAGTTTAAAGCTTGAAGACATTTTTTTTGTTTGCTTGTTTGCACTTGCAAGTATCCTTGAAAGCTTCAAGTCAAATCTGCAAGTATCTAAAATTATATCATGGATATCTGAGGTAATTAACATTATCGTTAAATCACTCAAATGATTTTGCACTTTGATAACACAACATATCCAATATTATTCTTCCGGCTGAAAACCAAATGAGCTCTTGAAATTTCAGTACAAAAATTCTTAATTACTTTAACAACAAAAACATTTAAAAATGCTTAAGACACTGAAGCTTCCTTTGGAGACATTTCACTTCCAGAGCTTGTCAGGGGGAAACTGACAGCGGCGTGTCGGAGGTGACAAGGCTGGGTTTCGAGGGCCGTTTCGGCTTTAACACATCTGTCAGTTGTGGGAAACCTCCTCGCGCTGCTTTGACGTGCTGAATCCAGCCAGACATCCCAGACAGACGGCAGCAGACACAGAACAGCAACCTCACATCAGTCATCTGATACTTTTACTGACAATAAAAACAGGCCATTGTCTGTCAGTCTGGTGATATTTTTAATTCAAGCTGTCCAAACGGAGGAGCAGCTCTCTTATGTTTTCCAGTCACAAATTCTCAAATAAACAAATAAACACATATAAGTCCAAAGAGTCTGAATTTGCGGTTTTATTGTGTCCCAAAGAACCATTTATATGCCATTTATTATTTATGGTATATTTAAGTGGCAGTGCTGTACATGGTTTGGTATTAGTTGTATTATCGTATGTTTTTTAAAATCTGAAACTTTCTGCAGTGCCTTTTGAGCTGAAAAAAAAAATCTGTTTACACCAAGATGGTCTGAGTTTATAAAAAGGCAATTATTTAAAGAATAGATAAACATTATAGACATCCAGCAGTGGGATCACACCAGGTAAATGAGAATAAATACTCAGACCACACCCATTTTAAATTATTTTGTCAGAAAAAGACACCTCATGAGGGGAGTTACAAAAACATTTTAAATAAAGATCATCAAACGGTGGCGTAAGGCAGCGAAACCTTCAAGGACAACCACAGAACACTCATTAGGTCCAAAAATCTGGATCGGGCCTCCTAGACAGGACGCAGTTGTGCTTTCTGATGTGGAATGCCTGCATGACCAGTAGAAACAGGAAATAGCAAGAACAACAGGGAAAATGGAGGAAAAGCTGATATCATGCATCTGAGTCTTCTGAAATATATGAACCAAGTTTGCATTTGTAGACCTTGGGAAGAACGCAGTAGCTCGAGGCAGACAGGCAATATGTGTAAACATAGCTTAGATTTGTTCCTCTCAATTACTCTACAGATCTGCTAAAGCTTTTTAATCGTGTCAATAAGGTAAAGAGGTACAACTTTCATGCAGTTTTTAAAAAAAAAGATGTATTTCCTCATCACAGTGCATTAAACCCAGTGCGGATGCAGCACAAATCTTTATAAATAAGAAGTGTCAGCTGATGTGTTGGGGTGAAACCATGGTTAGTACATATATGTGATAAAAGGTACCATTTGGTTTCCACTGGAAGTATTATTTGACAATATTTTTTTAAGACTGTGCTTAGTCTGTTTTTTCTTCTTTCTTTCTTTTTTTTTTTTTACATGCACTTGCATAGAGACAACCGCTTGACCAGGTTCCTGATAGTGGTACCAAGAGCAGTTTCATCAGGGCAAATGGTCCATAGCAGATTTTCTACTCCTTCAGTGATGACATAATTTGACACCTGTTCTGAATATCACTAGTTTAGTTGCCTCCATCGCTTTGAAGCTGATGACTGACAAACTGGCATTCCGGGTCATATCACTGGAATTCTAAACTCTCATTGGTAGTTGCTTCCGTTGCTTGCCTGGAAGTAGAGAAAAGTTGATCTTGAGGCCCGCCTACTTTGGATCACCAGTGTTATTTCACTGTAGTCACTTGAAGTTGCCGAATGACATTATGATTGACTCATCTAATGATGCTTTTATACTTTTCTGCAGAAAAATAATGTGCAGAAGGTTTGTGTCATAAAAGAACACATAATCTGACATTAGGATGTATGAATCAGACTTCTATGATGTTCTATTTTAGCTCAGTGTTTAATTTATTTTTCTTTGGTTGCTTAGTGAGGTTTCTTCACTAAACCTGCTTGGTTAGTGTTGAAACCAAGTAGGTTTAGTGCTTACTGTTTGTTAAGGATCATGGTTTAGGTTAAAATCAACCCTTTTGCATCATTCACCGCATGTAAGAATGATCTGTTTTCTAGATGATTGTTGGGTTTGGACAATTCCACAGATCTTTTTCTGTGTATCACTGTAGAGCATAGATGATAACATGGCTCCTGGACTGCGAGTGAGGCACAGCATACTAGCAGAGAGAGAGAATGAGCGGGAGGACACAATGTAGCTTGGCAGCTTTTAGCAACTGACACAGAGCTGGAGTGACACACACACACAAACACACATGAATGGAAGAGTGAAAACACACACACATGTACACACATGCAGTGCACTTTCACATAAACACACTGGGAGACACACAGAGTGACACAGACTCATAGTGACAGCCTCTCTCCTCTAGCAGGGAGCGGCAGGGCTGAAGTCCCTAAGGCAAAGCTGCTGCTGCTGCTGCTTGAGAGAAAAAGGATGCAGACAACACCCACATCTACAAACCTCCCTCTACCTATCCTCTGACCCTCCCGCTCCTTGCTAACCTCTGTCCATCTATGCTCAGTATTTGTGTGTGTAGATTCTGTTAGAATGATGCTAAATGGCTGATGACTTGTGCCTCTAAGGCTGCATGTGTCTGGTGTCAACTGCAGTTCTGTAGCTTATGTGTGTGTGTCTGTCGGGCAGGCTGGGGGAGCTGGTCAAGGGCCTGAGGCGAACGTCCCCAGCGCTTGCTGGAGGGAAGTCGATAATCATTAGTTTTCCAGGTGAGAGGTGCTCCAGAGAGCGTGAACCATCAAGCTTTTTCGTGCCTTCATGTCAGATTGCCTACTGCTTCATCATGTATGTGTATGTGTAGGACACACACATAAGGTATCTGCGAAAATCCTTTGCAACACCTTATTTATTTATATTTTTTGTTTTCTTCATCTGTGCAACATTGTTACAGCACAGAAAAACAGTGAATGACTTTGCAACTATATATAAGATCATCATAGTGGCAAAGTTGCAAAACAACGTCAAATATTACCCATGTCTAATATTCCTATGCTTTATTTTTTATTTGCCTTTTTAACATAACTTTAACAACTAACCAGAGATTATGAGTATTCCAATAGTGGGTATCACCGTCTTCATCAGGCTCTGTGACCACTCCTGTAAAATTTGATTTTATAGCTCGACTTTGATTTTTTTTTTTCATACAAAGCGGACTGATAGAATGGCCCTTGCTTCTATCAGGAGGAGCAGATCATGAAGAACGTTTGAAGCCAAGGAGTGATTACCACATGTCTGTATGAAATTTTAGGAGCGAGAGAGGGTGCCCTAAGGAGTATACATTACGATAAACTGGCTATTATTGTGTTAGCCCCCTTTTTGCTGCCAAACAACCCTGACCTATGGAGGCATGGTGTGCTGCGGTATCTAGGGCCAAGATGTTAGCAATAGATCCTTTAAGTCCTGTAAGTTGTGAGGTGGGGCCTCCATGGATTGGACTAGTTTATCCATAACATCCCACAGATACTCGATTGAGATTTGGAGAATTTGGAAGCCAAGGCAACACCTCAAACTTGTTGTTGTACTTCTCAAACCATTCCTGAACCATTTTTGCTTTGTGGCAGCTGCACATTATCCTGCTGAAAAGAAGCCACAGCCATCAGGGAATACTGTTTCCATGAAAGGGTGTATGTGGTCTGCAATAATGCTCAGGTAGGCAGTACGTGTCAAAGTAATATCTGCATTGAAGGCATGAATGGTTTCCCAGCAGAACATTGCCCAAAGCAACACATTGCCTCCATCGGCTTGGCCCCTGTTAAACTCGCTCAAATTGACCCTGATTGGTTTATGCGTGCCGATTTTTCTCGCCTGCAAAAGGAAGTCCTCTTCTGATCTCTTACGCGTGTTCTCTGCTTTGCTCTCTATAATTTGACTATGGACCTCAAACCTACTTGAGAGAGCAAACATCAACTTCAGTGTCAAACTGACCCAACATTTATGATGAAGATTTCCACCCTGGTCTCCTGCTTCTACTCTCAGATCAAAGGCAAATTTTCAGTTAAGGAGCCAGCTTGTGTTTTTTTTTTTTATCTTTGCAGCTTTTACAGTTTTTTTTCTCCTTCCTGTTGTTGGACTGTAAATTCAACATTGTGATGAGACTGTCAGCGCCTAGATCTACTGTAATGTTTGAGGCCTCTGATGGCAAGAATTCCCTGTCTGTGGTATGCTAAGGTTTAATTTGCTCAACAAATTATTGTTTATTTGAATTTTTATTTAATTGTAGCAAATTTGGGTGTTTGGGTGTTCCCTGTTTTTCTGTTTTTTTTTTTGCTGAACCATTGCATAAAAAACTGCATCACCAGGATAAAATTATCACTCAGGTATTGTATAAAGATACTCTCAAGTGGCAGAGGGCCTTTTGCTTGTTGTGCAGATACTTCAGTTTCCAAGGTAACCCTCCAATGAATTTACCACCCTGCCATTTCTCAGTCAGCGGCATCTTTCACCCTTGTTGCCAGTTGCTTTAATCACTTTTAACTTTTTGCTTTTAATTTAACTTTGGACCTGCACCCTTCACCTCACCAGTGGCTATTTCCCCTGTCATCACATGAAGATGCTGAATGTAATTGATGTTCTATGGTCTCTGGTCACTGTGTCACTGCTAGTCACTTCCTGTGTGTTTGCCCCTTTAGGAAAAAATAAAATCTGAATCTTTCTTTTAAGCTGTTGAGCGTCTATATGTATGCTTAGAATAGGTTCAACAAGGATTAAAGCCCCTACAGGATTTTTAAATAGTTTAAGCAGCGATTTTGCTGCTATGAAAAAGAGTGTCAGTGTTGCAGAGCGTCATGTGGAGGAAATAAAGTCTTACTTTCTAAGAGTTTGAGAAAAGAGTTCAAGGTCAAAAATCTGACAGTGAAAGACAGACGATATATGTGGAGCAGGTGTTTGTATTCTTACTTGTTTCTAAGAAATATCATAGATGCATGTGATGTGCAGTGTGATATTCTTTAATTGTTTAGTCGATTTCTAGATTTACCAGGAGTCTGTGGATGCCTGCGTTTATGGATCAAAGATCCTATAACACCATACAGTGTGTGCGTGTGTGTGTGTGTGTGCACCTCCCAGTGTATTTAGCTGCACGTTAGTTGCCAGTATATGCCTCTATTACTCACAATGCTTCCTTATGGCAGCTTCAAGGATTTCTGGCTATGCACCCCGAGGCTACTGTTACGTCCACACCTCAAGCAACTTTCTGGTGGAAATCTACTGATTTTCAACGAACTGAGGCAACTCTGTTGATTTGAAATAAGGTTTCTTTGGGTTACTGATTGTTTTTTCATTTGTGTGTTTCTGAGGTGAATTTCAGAGGTCACACACACTGTACTCCATCAACCACATAATAATTGGCTACTGGTTGTCTGTAGTCACATATCTGAAGCTAGCTGCTGATGTTGTTAAGTCATTTATTTTAAATCAAATAGACATGGAAAGAATAATAAAATAGTTTGTTTGAGCACGCTGAAATTAAAGTCAGAGTAACTGTCAGCTTTGTGCAGCTACATTGCAGATTTTCATCCTTTCCAGTTCAGGGTCGTGGCGGGGCAGGCACAGCTGTCACAGGGTGAGGGACCGTGTACAAGATAGAACACCAGGACAGGTCACCAGGGATAACGCAGAGAGACAGATGACCATTCACCTACAGTCAGTTTAGAATCACAAACGTATTTGGACTGTGGGAGGAAGTCGGACTACCTGAAGTAAACCCATCCGGACATTGGAGAAAATGCAAACTTCAGATTGTGCTACCCTCAAATACATGTTTCTACCAAATCAATGACTTGAACCATTAACATTAAATTAATTACTTGAAGTTACCACAACTCTTTGTGTTGTTTGTATGTAGAAAAACTTGGGCTTAGTTCTTTCTTTTGGCTCATTATTCAAAGGATCTTTAATACCTCTTTAAACTTAACTTCCTTCCAAGATTTGCATACATACAAGTGGTTTCTTGCCTGACATCCCTGTAGTATTTTAACTATTGATCATTTTAACTATTTGATCAAGAGCAGTGGGTGACTGCCATAGATTATTTTTCTTGACAAATGCATGATTCACAGCTAAAAAGCTTAAGGGGACACATAAAAATCATCTCTGCATTCCTCTTTATTCCCAAATCGAGTCGGTCCTGTTGTTTATTTAGTTGAATTCAAGGTTTAATTTGCTCTTCACCGCAGTCACCACATTTAATCAGACTGTAACCGCCGTGACTCTGGGTTCATGCGCTGTTTGGAGAATTAACAAGCTGAGAGCGTGTGCGAGAGCTAAAGTGCAACTCACATGCGGGTGGGCTTGTGTGAGTGTGTGTGTGTGGGTAAGTGTCCATGAGAGTATGAGGTTGATTAGTCCAGGTTTTAATGTGGTGTGGTCGGCATAGCCTCGGGTCATGCAACAGGCCTATTGTGGGAGGCAGAGGCGAGAGAGTGAAGAAGTGTGTGTGTGTTTCATTTGGTGCGTACTCTATGTGTGTGTGTATGTTAATGTGTCTAATTAAAGGCGTAGGGGATCATGCTCTGGCACTGAGCTCTAGCAGCCGTCTGACGCAGATATGACCCCAGGCCATGGTCTATCTCACACATTCGCACACATGCACACACATAGCTGCACTTGTTAGCCAATGAGTATATATACTATCCCATGTTACACACATGAACACAAAAATCTTACCAAGCAACCTTCCATATGAACTCCTGATCCTCTTGTTTGTCTTTACACCTGCACACGCATACCAAGTCCCACAAAACACAACCACAGATGTGCTGGCCCACTAAAAAAATTAAATAAAAACAACGTCTTACACGCAGGAACACACATTTTTCAAAAACTATTTTCTTCATTTCCTCCCAAATGTTTTCGCACATCGTCCTTGAGCTGGAGTGTGACCGATGACTAGACAGAGCAGAGACCTGAGGAGAATCCACTGGAAACACCAAGGTTGTTTGAAGTGAATAAATCTCTCAGTCGATATGTCACATCCACAGATTTGGAGCAACAACAGTTCCTGCTGCTCTGACGGCTCTTGGAGAGCTAAAATCACATTTCCCAAATTGCCTCGTTTGTGGAGGCAGAGGTGAAACCAGACGAGTGAAAAGCAGCTCAGCGTTCCATACTTGGCTTATGCTGGAGCTCACTTAAGCTTCATTGTATTTCTGTTAACACACATCTCTCACTATGCTATGCTAGCATTACATAATAACCACAAATTGAGCCAACTTTCAATACAAAAGCTCTGATACACAACGCTAAAAGGAAAACAACAACAACAACAACAAAAAAAACAAAGTTTATTCATTGTTAAATTTCAAGACTTTAATCATCAGGAACTCTAGAGAACATGAAACGAGTCTTCCACTGGGGACTAACTGCTGGGAGACCCCCCATGATACACTTCTTTCTATCACTATATGCATTTAAATACCTCTGTTGGATCTGATTAACTGTAGCTCATGTAGCTTGTGCTTAATTCTCTCTCTGTGTACATTTCTGCAGGTATCTTTTGTTACCTTCTGATCTGCAGTTACTGGCTACACCGGGCTGCCCAGAGTTCATTGTTTGTTGCTTCCTCAGTATTAATCTTTTCTGTTCTTCTGTTCCTCTCTGTTCTTCTCTCACCCCAACCGGTCGAGGCAGACAGCCACCCACCGTGAGTCTGCTTCTGGTTTTTCCACCCAAAAAGGAAGGTTTATTTTATTTATTATATTATTTATTTATTTATTGTGAAGCGCTTGCAGAAGAAGAGTTCTTTGTGTTCTTCTTCAAAAACTTGATTGCTGTGACTTTACCATGTAATGAGGCCAATGACTTTGAGAGTCTTAAATTGATCAACTGTCATCTAAGATTTGGGACTGCAATATTGCAACAGCGAGTTTCAACTTGGAAAGAAACATGAACGTCATATGGTCGGACAAACCATAAACAAGCCAACAATTTAGACTGATTAGAAACAGAGAGTTAAAATTAAATGTGAGAATACCTTAAATATCTGTAGCGATCCATTATTGCTCAGTAAAACTGGGTAAATGCACAGAAAATATAAAATAAGTTACATAAAATTATACATACATAAAAAGAAAAAACAGACTAAATTTAAATTTGGCCACTTTCTTTAATAAAGTCATTTCCCAAACATAAACTTCTGCATTAAACTGGTCTAACTTTAGTGTTGAACATCAGGAGTTAAGATGAGATCTGTGTCCCCAGATGCGACCCAGAGATCAAATTCCAGTTTGTAGTCGAAGAGTCGGAAGTACCGAAGCGCGAAGTCGGTGCACCGTAATTTCATTCTCCTAGGTCAGACTGTCTGTAGCAAACGTAACTTTAAAAAGTTAATTAAAGAAAAAAAAGAAAAATGTAACAAATGATCAATCAAATTTAATTTATTTTAAAAAAATGGTTTTTTTTAAAGGTTATTAAGAGTAGAGTGATAGGAATTTGTGATTCTACCACCTTATGTTTTTGGACAAAGTTGAGCTTTACTGGCTTCACATTGACATTTTGTCATCATATGCACATGTAAATAAACACAGGGGGTTTATACTGCGCAATAAACGTGTTATTTTGCCGGAGTAACGTAATACATCACAGTGAAGATATTAAAACTGATGCATCAGGTCAAATATATGTGGATAATAGCTCCAAACTGTATTTATTGTGGATATTTTACTTTTTTGTAGATGGAAACTGTATCTGAGTCTCCCGAATCTATCTTCCTTTCTCTCTTCTCTCTCTTAGACTGGGAGAGGACGGGCTCTTCTAGAAACAGCACACATTATTTCAGATGGATATATTAAAAACACTGAGTCTGAGTAGGAGTTTGGAGCTAGATATGCTGTGACAGACTGCACTAGTGTGTGTGTTTCAGTGTGTTCACCAAGAGAAAGAGGATGGCGGTAGTGGGCGGGCGGGCTGGCGAGGGGAGGGTGGAGTGAACTGGTAGAGTGGAGGAGGAGGGGGGGGAGTAATATGGGTGTCAGGGTGCTAGCAATCTGTCGCCCAGGGCTGTGACATTACCGCACTTCTGCTTCGCTTCAAAAGAACCAAATCTAACTGACGACTGCTGTGATGGCTCAGTGTGTGCGTATATGTGTGTGAGTGTGTGCGTGTTAGTGTACAAACTGTATGTGTGTGTCTAAATGACGCTGGCTGTGATCTGAAATTGGGATAATGCACTGTGACACGCTGCCTAGTGGAAGACTTGAGACAGCATTACTCTCCAGCACCCAGGGCTGTGCACTGTATGTGTGTGTGTTAAAGGCCTAACACAGATTGATAGATTGATTGGCAGATAAACAGGTTGTGTACAGAAACCGTGAGTGGCTTCCGTATCGAGTTTTCAGTCCAAGTAAGCTGAGCAGTTTTTAGTGTCAATTGACAGCATGAGTGTTATTGAACGTTCAAAATCAGTTAGCAGCTCAACTAATGGAAAACCTATAGTCAGAGCCCCAGTTTACTGGCTGGAGATTTGTACAGTTGAGGTAATGCAGTGACTTCGATTATATTCAGTGTGCACAAGTGAAATAAAAAATGATCTCAGCCAACAACAAACTGTAAATAGTGAACTTAGGGAGAAAATCTCTGATGAGTTTTACTTAAGTTTATCAAAAAATAGTGTTTCTTCTTTTTCCTTTTAGATATAGTTCGGGCTGAATCCCTTGCAATAGGTCAAAGGCTGCTGGGGGTTTTCCATGATGAGTGTTTCTTCTTCACTGACCTTTATTTTTTTACCCACTATGTGCTTATACACCACATTTAATAATTAGTTATTACTAATTGCTGGTTCTCTTCCACAGTGTGCTTTTGGTCCTGTCTTCCTCCCATCACCCCCAAACGGTCAGCAGTCTTAGCATTCTCTTCTGTTACTCCAAACCCTCTGAATGTTCTTCAATTCATCCATGAAGCTCCCCTGTTGTCTACTTGTTTCCCTCCTGCCTGGCGTCTCCATATTCAGCATCCTAATCAATGAAAATCTTTTATAAAAACAAACACATATCATAGCAGGTGTGACTACCACCTTTTAAACCTTCCCCCTCTCTCTTGCTGCTGTCCTTCTGTCACACATCAGCCCTGAAGCTCGTCTCCACCCACTCCACCCTGGGTGCTCTCTCTTGTTCATATCTCTTGTGCACTGTTGCTTCAGATGGCTGACTGCAGGTATTTAAACTCCTCTATCTCTATCCTTTGCATCTTCACCTTTCCACCCATCTCTGTCTCTCATTCACACACATGTATAATATGATAATATGTTTGATGCAGCACCATACTGCCAGTTTCCTGAGCATTGGCACAGTTACAGTTTTGTAGGGGGCTGCTGTGAAAATCGCCGATCTTTAATTCTTTCATTTCATCCGGGTGATAATTCTTACGGGAACCTTTTAGGTTATTGTCTGATAAATTTGGATTCTTTGAAACTGTCTTCATATTCTTTTATCATCTACTTTAAATTTTTCTCTTTTTTCGGTGCCCGCTAAGAAGCAGTTTGTTCATGTTCCTTTTGAACAATTTCCCACACTGTCAATAAAGATATACGAGTGGTTAATACAGCTGAAGTGACTACACACTCAAACACAGACACACACACACACACACATACAGAAAGTCACTGGCAGGGCTATTAGCACTTCTAAGGCACTTCCATGTCACCATGCCATGTTGCTGCTAACAGCCATGACATGCTTTCTGCACATGCTTTTATCAAGTGTGTGTGTGCACGTGTGTTTTATTGTCTACTACTGGTGTGTTTATACTGCAGAGTACAGTCGAACTGTGAATGTGGAAATGTCCAGGTACAATTATGTTTATGCGTGAGTGTGTGTGCTCTTTGCACTCATGAAAGGGTGGTAATTTCACGCGTGGTCAGACGGTTGCATTTCAGCTTTAGCCTGGAGTGTAGCAGGAACTCCTTAACTGTTCAATGACTTTAGCTTGAGGCAAGGTCCGCCTACACACACACACACGTACAAAAGCACACACACCTATGAAATTACACCCATCTACTTGTTCTGCTTCCATAACCACACACGCACACACGCAGGCGTTTGTTGCTGTAAGGTGTATGTAGTTGTTTTACGCCGGAAGGGAAGATCACTGCTTTGTCTGTTTGATAAAGCTACAACGTCCATCTCCTTCAAAGAGCGCCGTGCTGATCTGATGTGAGCTGAGTGTGTTGATGGATTTGACGATCATGCAGCCCAAGGCGCTGAGCAAGAAACACCGATAGTGTCATGCTGTAAACCAGGAAAGGGAGAGGAACATGAATAACCTGATTAAAGAAGCTAAAAGGTGTGCAGTGTCCTATCAAGGAAATCTTCACCTGCTGAGTTGAATTCTCCACTTGAATAGATGACAGTAACCGGAACACAGTTTTAAAAGGGTTAAAGGTCACTGAAAGCTTACAAGCCAAACATCTTGATGTAATACGCCCGGCTTATTGTATGTATCACATGTTCTTTTTGGGTAATTTCTCTTATTCTTTGAATTCAGTTGTTTTCTATCCCATTGCCACAGATCTAAAAAGTCTGCCTTTTGTGTGTGTAATAGCGTACCACCACTGCAGCATATCTCTTTGTGAAATGTCTTCTCCCCTAGAATCTCAACCATGTTTTATCAACCATCAAACTGGAAGCGTTTAGGAGCAACTCAACCAGGAGGTCTCAGACCAGGTAAATAAAAATGTGCTTGGGGAGCTTCCTGGCATATGTTTCTATCCTGTACGTGTTATGTGGAGGTAGCCCAGTATTTTTATCCATATAGTGTATGTGTATGTTTCTAGAGTCTTATGTTCCCCAGCTCTATATGACTAATAATATATTGGGAATTTGAAAAACACATCCCCAGCTCTGTACTCACTTAATATGACATGGGCTGTTGTGGGACTTCTTCAAAGGGATTTTCTGTTCCCTACCACAGCTCATTATAATATCCGTACACTTGAGGGAAGTTGAAATGGCTGGAAACTTTAGTTTATGTTTACTGATCAGTAGTTAAATGGGTTAATTGATAAGCACTGATTTCTTTGTTGTTTCCTGACTCTTTTGAAGTCCTCTCCTTATAAATAAAAATTTGTATTTGAAATGTTTCAAGTTGGCATAGGTTAAAACTTGACATGAACACAAGAGGTGAGAAAAGTATTCCCCAAAGAACAATTTAAAAATGCAAATCCTCTTATGACTTTAAATAACTGTGTAACCTCTTCTATCAGTTATAACTTATATCTATAGCTTTTTAAAGTAGTGTACTTAATACCTAAATGGCATTAAAGCAAGCTAAGACAAGCTACATAGTATAAGAAACAACCAAAAACCAAAATATATAGCTACACATGACATACACATAACATTTTAAAATAGAGGATGAAACTACGCAGGAATTCAGCCATACTCTGTATTTTTCTGTAAATCAGTCCTGGCCTCTCGGTTTGACACTTCTGCTACTGCTCTGTCCTATCAGCCAACTAATAACATTTGCCTGCTGTCCCAGCTGTAAATCCATCCCCTCAGTCACCGCCACTATAGCTGTCACTCATTTTGATGGACTGTCTGATGAACTCTGTGGGATAAACTAGCACCAAAAGCTTGCTATGAGGAAAATCCAGCAACCTGGCAAGCATCTGGCATGTGACCTGAAGCTACAGTAGCTCTGCCGTGCTGCTCAGCCCTTTGTGTCATTTGTCGCAGCTTTCCTCTGTTGTCGTACAAAATGTTCCCTCTAATTTTTCATGTGTCTGAGCGAACACACAAACTCCCTGAGCGGCCCCTTGGACCACTGTGAGCAGCAGCAGACGTGTGCACTGTGGTCACGCCAGCATCGAATCCATCCAAGTTACATGGTTTATTAAAATAATCAAATTACAGCATTTACATTTATGTTAGACTACTTTTAATTAACTGCTTTAGCCCACTTACAATTAAAAATTAAAAAAATCGTGTTCATGACCTGTGTAGTATGTTAACACTATTGGAAGTAAAAATAACTTGAACTCCAATTTTGAAAACACAACTTTTTTCTTTTTTAAAAAATAAATAAAGCTCTGACTTGTATTATGAGTATGAGTCTGTGGTCTGGGAGAGAGTCTGTAACTCTCTGTCTGCAAAATACAGAATATAATGACCAATTCTGGACAATTAATTATATAGTTAATTTTTCAAAAAAGTAACTGAGTTATGCAAACAGTTTTTTGCAGCTGTTTACCGAAAAATGCAGCCAAGGTGTTTTTTTAAATAAATATTTCACACTATTTACAGAACAATCAGCTGTTCTGCATCAAATTTGGTGCCACACAAATTATTTGTGCCACTCCAAAAAAGAATTTCTGTCCACTATGAGATAAAGGAGAGCAACAGCCTGATACCTGCAGGCCTGACAACAGGAGATGTATCACTGCTGTAACACCTGTAACATTCAGCAGTCGCCTCATTGTTCTGACGCACACGACAAAACTACTGACTACACTAACTACACAAGATTTGCGCTAAACGTTGCAAGTCTCTCACACCGCTGTCACACCTAAAACTACCCCCCTTCCTAAACAACTGAATGCCATCTTACCATATAATTTTTTTGATTGGTCGACATGGTATTTTTTTTCGACAAATAGGAAAGGGTGGGTTTTTTTTGGTTTTGTTTTTGCTCACAGGTGAGAGTGCTTTCAAGCGTTTTCCTTATAAAACGCCATTTTTACCATTTCTTACTGCAGTAAATATAAACAATGATAGTATTCAGGAAAAACAAACATTGGTCATACCTTCATTGTGACTTCACAGCTGCTAGCCTTACCTAGATAGCCACATCGGGAACATGATTGGCCACCGTTATCAACAAGCATCCTTTGGTGTGTTAGGGATTTAGTGCATTTTTTATGTTTAATAATAAATTCATGTTAGAGCACAGATTCAGTCTGGTCCAAAGAGTTGCATCTGTTGCTATTTTATATACATTTGTTTATGTTTGTGCATTATGGATCTTTATTTACTTCTGCTATGTAGGTCCTAATGGGAGTGTACGTAAACATGCAATATCAGACAAGCTGAGCACCACTGTTGTGTCCTTATTAGGTTTACATTGGATATCTTTATTATTAATTAAGCCTAAGAGGGTTTTTTAAATTAATAACTAATATTATTATTAATAATAATAATGATAAGAATAATAATCATATGTCAGAAAAATATATTTATTCTATAGTTTTACTGTGTTACTGTATATTTAACTGGGAACAAAGTAGCATAAAATATAAAATATGGTCCATTCTTTTGATCTACAAGGTTGCAAACTGTGCTGAGGCTGGACACTACAGATTCCAGCATGTTTCTAAACTCCATGTTTAAGTTAATTCCAGAGTCTAAGCTACTTCCTGTGCTTGACAAGCTGCTGTACATTTGCTAAGCTGGAGAGACTGTCAGTGAGTCTATGGATGGGTCCAATGCTACTTAGAGTAGAGGAAGAGGAGCCCTTCTGATCTCCCAGGATTACGATCCATTCGTGTGTGTGTGTTTGTGTGTGTGGGTGTGTGTACATGTGCAAGGGTGTGTGAGTTCAGGCCCTGGATGGCTTAAGATGGACTGTATATTAGAGTGGAATGTTAAGAGTCTCCGGAGTTTCACACCTTCCTCCCCTCTAAAACGCACCCAGCTAATGAGAGAGGGAGAGAGATGTGAGGGGGGCGAAAGAGAACGAGATGGAAAACACAGACAGCCTGTCTCCCCATCTCTGACGTATTGACATGCAGGCCATGTATGTATGTGTGTGTGTCTGTGTGTTAGAGAGAGAGAGAACGAGGGGGAGAGAGTGTGTGAGTGTATTTGTGCAGTAGTAGGCTGCTGGGTTAGAGGATAATTGCCAAACCGTTGGGACCTGAGCTCTGCCCGGCCTGTCAAAGCAGGCGTGACAAAACCTCCAATCAACCCTGCAGCAACCAGAGAGAGAAAGAGAGAGAGGGAGATCATGATAAAGAGAGAGAGAGAAAGAGGGAGAAAGAGAGAGGGGCAGAGAGGGAGAAAGAGAGAGGGGCAGAGAGGGAGAAAGACAGGCAAAAGAGGGCAGCTTCGTTTAAGCATTCCTCTGTTTTCAAAATGATATAATTCAAATTCTCTGCATATATTTAGCGGCAAATAATTTTGTATAGAAATGTGTGAAGAACTGCATATTTATACTCTATCTATCTATCTATCTATCTATCTATCTGTCTATCT
>NW_005187475.1:1933261-1935085 GCF_000239375.1 Pundamilia nyererei | reverse complement strand
TCATGATGTGGCTACAGCATAGATTTAATTTTGACATATGAATTAAAGGTTCTAGTTGAGTTGCGGCATTTTACAGGTTAACTAAATGTCAAATGCAGTACACAAATGTACTGCAACGCAAACAAGCTTTAATAGCTGGTTTTTAGAAGTGCAAAGTCTAAAGTATGAACACAAGAAGCCAAAGACCTATAGGAAAAGAAAAAAGAAACAAAATGAAAAGCAAACAGTCAACTCAAAAAAGAGTTTTGCAGCTATATCAACAACATGTGAAAGCAGTCAAATAGTCAAGCAGTGAAATAGTCAAGTTTACCCGAGGGTCAGACCGTGCAATGCTCAGAAAAACTGCAGAAGAAATCATCTCAGCTTCTACAGGTCTCAGTTAGTATGTTCAACATTAAAGTTAATTACAGCACATTTATAAAAAGACTGAACAAGTATGGCCCGGGTTGCCAGGAGAGTTGGCTTGGCTTAAGTTTGCAAAGCTGCATCTGAACAAATATCCTTTGTATTATTATTTGTATCCTTCGTATTTGGTCGTAATGCATAACACGACGTTTGGCGAAACACCTCATACCAGCTGTCAAGCATGGTGGTGGAACTGTGATGATTTGGACTTGTTTTGCACTCACACAACGGGGCACCTTGCAGTCATGGAGTCAACTATAAACTCCTCTCTGTACCAAAGTATTGTAGTCGAACACGAGGCCGTCTAGCTGACAGATAAAGCTTGATCAAAAATGGGCCATGTAACAGTGACAATGATCCCACGTACACCAGAAAATCTCCTGAGAAAGAAAAGAAGTCGATGCAAAGACCCAGCCAGATTCCAGACCTCAAACCAATGAAAATGCTGTGGTGTGACTAAGATCTGTGCATAAACAAACTTCTGAAGCAATGTACTATTCACAGATCCACAGACAATCTATTTAATCTATCTCCATGTAGAGCAAATAGCAGGTGGAATTTCTTTTCAAGTAACAAGTTTTTTTTTCATGTTATACATTATGAATTATTATGAAGCTATAACTTAGTATAGCTTATAAACTAGAAGGAGAATATAGCAGAGTTACTGATTCACCTTCTCAGTGCTGACTGCAGGTCAGATTTTCTACCGTTTGTTTCACTGACATGCAAAGTCAGCCATTCCGATTCCTCATCTTACAGTAGAAACCGAGTTTCAGCTGCAGATATCCTGAGTACGCTGGAGACGTCTCGCCGTCACTGTAGACATGTCAAACATTTTAAGTATATGCAAATTATAAAACAGTACCATAAATTCTGCTTTTTTTTCTCCCACATGGTGGTGAATTTTGCGATTTGATTTTGGTGAGTGAGTTTTTGTTTAGATTGAAAAGTCAGTGTGTGTGTGTGTGTGTGTGTGTGTGTGTGCGTGTGTGCGCTGAGGTCACCTTCCCCCCGCCTCACCCTGGGAGTGTGCGTTCACAGGGTGTCTGTGCTGAGGGGATCTGGGGTGAATACAGAGTGGAACCTCACTGGGAATAAGCTGTCAGATGAAACACCGAGGAACTACTGAGAGACACAAAAAGACCGAAAGTGTGTGTGTGTGTGTGTGCACATGCATGAGTTTAGCAATATCCCATATGTGCTCATGCTTTTGTATAAATACAACCATCAATGATTTTTTTGTCGACTGTGTGTACTTTTTCGCGTATAGCCAATTTGTGCTTGAATCTACGTACTTGCCTGTGTGTCTAAGTGTGTTTTGGTGTGTGTTTTTGTGTGCCGCGTCCAGGGGAGTTCTAGTTGAAAGGGAAAACCCTCTCCCTCTCTACAGACTGACTTAGGATTCTCTCTGCCTTCCCC
>NW_005187475.1:1925447-1933171 GCF_000239375.1 Pundamilia nyererei | reverse complement strand
TCTCTCTCACACACTTTCAGCTTTTCAGTTGAACCATGCACTCTTGAACTTTGTTACTTTGAGCTTCTGTGAGTTCAGTTGGTTGCAAGGATGGAGGAGCCTTTATATGCAGCTTAGACACACACGCACACATAACTTCTAGAAGTTCTCGGCCAACACGGACCAGCACATTAAAGCGGCAGAAGGAGGAGGATGAAGAGGAGATCTCAGACTCTCAGTGATTAATAGAGCATCACTTTGACTCCACATTTTTCTCTTTTTAGATGAGAAGTACAATCAAAATGTTTCTTTATGTTAAGGAGTTCACAGTAAAGCGAGTGTCATATAAACACTCAAAACTTGAATGCTGGACTTACAGCATTGTGTGTCGTGGATCAGTCCAAAAACACCCAATAACGTCGCAGCTAAATCTTCTAGAAACGTACTTCAAATGTGATGTACAAGTAAATCAAGTTTATACTTTATATTCTCATAATAATAACACTATTGGAATGAAATGTAAAGCTAACATACAAATTAGAAGCTCCTGCATCCAGACAGCTGACAAAATTAGGATTTTTGTTCCTTTTCACCTTTTCTTTTCTACTTACACCTCAGCACCGTTCAGACCAAGTGCGCGTAGCTACTGTCCTCGCACTCTCGCTCCCTGCAGCCTGTTCTGATTCAGGAAAAAGGCTGAAGTTTCGGAATCAGCTGCAAAATCAACAAACCCTTAGCAAACAGATCATTTAGAATGATTTTGATTCAGAAACAACTGACTATATGTTATGCCTCACTATACCTGCCACTGTTTGACCTGCAACGATTTTCAGATTTTTCTGGCATCAAAGAGTTTAATTCTGATATTTCTGCACTTTATTATTTTATGTATATTGCTGTGCGGTTAAAAAAAACAACAACTTTCAAACCAGCAAACCCAACATCTAGATGGGACCCTCTTTCACCTCATTTAATTTTTACTCATAAGGCCGTTCACGGCAAACTTCTTTCACGTTTCTGCAAAGATGCTTTTAAAGCCGACGTAGAAGAGTACGTACAGTGAGTTTGGAAGACAACTAAAATCAGTTCACAAAACATATCAGCTGTCTGTCCCTAATGCCCTTTACGGACGAAGATAAAAGAAAGCTTTCATGTTTCCTGCTCCAGCCACTTGAGAGAGTCTGCAAATGTAATATAAATCGAGGAATCTGATATCTTTGGCAGTTTTAACTTCATGTTTCATCACAAATTACTCATTGGTTAATGATCTCTGCTCTGCTTCTTTAAACCCTTTTTTCTTTTAAATTACTCCTTTGTTTCTGTTCTTAGGTCTATTTTGTACATCTCTTTGAATGCAACTTTATTTTCTTCCTTTTGTTGAAATCAACATGAGTTCTCCTGTAATAAGCTTCATATTTGCATCTTTTTGTTTAAACGGGCTTTTTTGGTCTTAAGATGTCGTGTGTTTTCGGTTTTATCATGGCTTGACTGCAGTTTGTGAAATCTCCACTCGACTTGCTGTGTTTTCTGCAGTCTCTCTGTTTGCGCAATGAGTTCGTTTGGCAAAAATTGAACTGCACCGTCAGGAACTTGTTGGTTATTATCAGTGCAGAGATGTGAGAAAAAAGAGAGAGGAGTATGGTAATGGCACAGCGATGAGAAAATGTGTGCATGTGTCCCTCAGGTAAAAACAGGGGAACATGGAATCAAATCTGAGCCAACATCCTGAGATTGTTCCTGTTGATAAATTGATATCATTAAATATAAATGCAGAGTGTTTCATTCCTGACGCCGCGGGCTCGGAGCGTCGAACAGGAATGCTTTGAATCCAAGGCTGGAAATTTCCCCCAAATCATCAAATCTGACAACAAAGGAAAACTCAAATAGACTGCCTTAATGAGTTAAACACACATGCACACACACACACACCTACACACACACACGTGTGCTTGATCTAATGAGTCTTTTAACCATCTTCCTTATCCATCTGTCTCTTCCTGACACACAAAACACACTCACACACACACTTTTTGTATGATCAATCTACATCAAACAGTGCCTCATTTAAATATTCATATAAGGTGTTACAAGACGGTTGGTCGGTCTCTCCAGCTCTCCCTTTCTCCCTGTTTCTCTCTCCAGGTATATTAATAATTCCCCCTGTCTATCCACCACACAGAGTTGGAGGTTTTTCCCTTCAGACAAAGTTTCTAGAAGTTTCTATAAATTAATAAGAGTGTGTTCTCTGTGAAGCCGGCAGCTTTGAACCCAGCGTATTGATCTTGCAGGTGAGTCGGCTGTGCCGGATCACGACTTCAAACAGAATCCAATGTTCCTGTGGAGAGGCCGGCCCAGCCCAGAACAATACCCATATTACCCCTCCATATGACTGGTCCAATCTAAGCGGAGGGGGTGGTGGTGGTGTTGGTGGGACAGACACAGGAAGTGCCTGCACGTGGTCGAGGAGGTTAAGATGGCTGAGGTGGGATTTTGATCATAATGATTTGGAGAGGAGTGCTGGAAAGTGAAAGCAGCTGTGGATATTGGATGTGATGGAGATGTTGAATTAATCACAGAGAACTGCCAGATGGACAGACTGATACTGAGGCTGGATGTGGTCCGGTCTCTATGGTAATGGATATCATGCAGTTTGGATTATCATTATATGAGCTGTTCAGCTGATGAGTACTACTTTTGGCTGGTTGTCAATGGAAAGACATCAGTCTAAATTAAAGCTTAAATCAAACTCCACCTATGCATGCTTAAATATATATCTTTTACACATACTGTCTTTTGAATGAAGGCAGTTTCTGTGGCAGTTTTTTTTTTTTCAGTTTTGGTGTAATGCTTTTTCTTAAACATTAAATAATTAGTTTGAATAATGAAAACATGTTAGTATATCAGAACATTTTCTGTTGTTTTATTTATTTATTTATTTAAATTATTGGGTTCTTTATCTGTTGTTATAAGTAAATATGTAAAAAAAAATGCTGAAATTTTTTCATAAAATAAGGTTGCTGTTGAAAAAAAAAAAAGCACTCAATAAGTGTGTTTACAAAAAGTGTAAAATTTTACAGGTTCATTTTACAAATATCAGAATTGGGACAATTAAAAAGAAAAAAAAAACATTTATTGCACCTTTACAAAAGAAAGTTGGACAGACAATGGTGATGTTTTCATCTAATCAGCTGAAATAAAGCACTTCATATCAACACAACTTGATAAGACAATGCTGCTTATAAATAATTAATTTAAAAGAAGAAACATCTGTAAAAAAAACAAAAACAAACCCAAACTTTGCAAATACACAGAAATGTACATGAAACAACCTCCCTGAGCCTCGTATCTGTTCTTAAGGGATTGCTGGATCATTGTGGTTTTATCTTTAATGTTGCAGGATCTTTATCTTACACCATAACATGCCTTGAGAAGAGTGCTGCTATGATTTGGCACCATGGAGATAAAGATTGAACAGTGAGAGAAAATGATTACATCATCTATACTGGACATATATATTCCACTTACATAATTTGAAGTTTCAGCATTAGCAGGTGGAACTGTAAATCTGGATTTATTTTGTTTTCGGCTGTTGGGTCACTTTACCAGTTATTGAAGCTATTTATTTGATTTAATTTTAAATACAAAATAAACGTATGTTTTTCATCCCAGTGTACTCAGTCATGGATAATATCATTATGTGAATTGTGCCACTATTCAGTTCTTTACGTACATGTCTATGAGACTGTATGTGAGTCAGACAGAGGCTGTGTAAGTGCTGATTAGCGATTAGCAGGTCTTGAGGCTGACGGCAGAGCTGATCAGTATTTCCTCTGTGTCAGAGCTTTAGGGAACAAATCCCAACATTAACCCGGCTCTCATCTGCCTGGCGGAGCGCTAGCAGCAGCCTGCCAGCCATAGGCCGTACATCCAGCTACAACCGCAAGCTAAAGCATGTGAATCCTCCTCAGACGGCGCCTCATTGTTGTCTCATTTAAAATCAAAACCACATTTGATCATTATAGAGCATCTAATGTTGCTCTCAGCATCAAAGTTGATGGGCTGTGACATGTGGTATTTAATAAGAAGTCTAAAGTTTGTCATAATCTGCTTGACAAAAATGACACTTAAGTATACCCCTAGAGGGAGAAGTAAGTGGATTCCTATAGCTCAACAAAAAGCGTAATCCACTTGAAAAGCAATAACTGGAGCAAAATGTTCCTTTTAAGAGCTGATGTGTGTCTCACAAGACACTGGAGGAATACTGCCGCATAATTGCTCTGACTTTGGCTGAAATTTACATAGAGATCACATCGGGAGTCATCATCGAATTGGTGGCTGAGACCACAGAGAAAAGCAGAGGGAGGAAATATGGCCAGCAACCTTACCGCTACCATAGTTTCCCCACTGATAATGGGCAGAATATCATTTGCAATGCTAATTTTCTCAGTGAAGTACAGAAGATTAGCTCAGAGAAATCTCACCACAGGAGGACTGTTCTACAAAGTTTCAGCGGGTTCTTACACTATCAGCCTAATCCACTTGGGTAGTTCAGGTGAGCGATAAAATGACTGTTTGACCTCACTCTGTGCTCCAGAAATATTTGCAGAGGTTAATGAAATTCTAAGAAAATCCCCATTATACCTTGAAAGGAAGTTAATTGAACGATTCACATTTCTAAATCTATGGAAAAGAAAAGCTGAAAAAACATATCATCGTCTGGACTGGTGATTTGTTCAGTTTATTTGTTACATCTTTATTTTATTTACTGTGATAACCTTTGTTACCCTTTTCTAATGAGTAGTGTTGTTGATGCAGAAGGTAGATCATTTGTAAATTTAATTGAAAGGCTAAAACCTCTTTAATTTAGCAATCAGGGATTTCAAAGTTTCCTGAAAAGATTTCCCTGCTGTATTTGTTCTTTTGTGACATTGTAGCTGGAGGTCAGATTTCAATGTATTTTTGAAATTAATTTATTAATTTTGTTAACATAATGTATTTATTAATTGGCATAAAACTGTTACAGACACCTATAGCAACGTAGCGAGACTTACTCACAGGAAACACGATGCTCAGTGTACACACATTGGCAAGAGGTGGTCTAGATCCTATTGGCATTAGCTGTTTTAATGTCTGTATAAAATCAGCTTTTCTAAACGTTACCAAAGCGTGCTGTTGCCTAAATCTGACTGAATAAAGCTAGAAAATAAAACATTAAGACAACACATGAACTCTGGTTTTGTATTTTAAAGTTTTTGGGCTCAAATGTACAATTTTTATACCCTGGATGGCCCGGAACTTTTACTTACTGATCTGGTTGATGGAATCATGTTTCAGAAACATACTTTGGATTTGACTGAAATCAACTTTTTCATTTTTTTTTTCAGTTTCAGTGAGATTTTCAAATATTCGCACTAAAGTCTGTCCAATTGCTTTGTGCACAATCCACTTGAAACCGTTTGACTCTCTTTAAAATTTTGTCATTGTAATGTTCCCAGAGGTTAGCAGTCTGGTGGGGTTTGACAGCTATGGTGCTGGACTCTTATTGGTTTTGACATGTGTCATTCTTCACTCAAAGCTCCGCCCACATTGGCCAGACCAAGAAGAGCCAGGTGAGCTGCTGTCAGCTGCTCATCACTCAGTCCTTTTCATGTTTCCCTTTTTTCTGTGTTTGTGTGGGAACAAGAAAAAAGTGTATTCTGACACTCACTCAGGAACACTCACGCACACACACACCAATGAGGCATGTTCTTCTTAAAGCTGCTGTGCACGTGAAATGTTCTTTTTCTTTTTGGTGTTGGCGTGTGCACGTGTGCACAAGAGTGCACTCTACACATACACTTATACACATTCACACAACAATCCGTCCACCAACCCCTATGTTGTCAGCCAGGAGGGCAACATCAAAGAGACTCTAGCTGTGGGCATGAGGAGCCTGGAGACTAACTTGGGCCTGCAGAGGCAGCTGGAAAGCCAAGTGGCCACAGGGAGCCAGGAGAACGTGCCTGGGTCTAGAGGACGAGGTGGGCCTGGAGAAGAAGGTGGGCTTGGAGAACAAGGTGAGCCTGGGGAGCAGTGCATGGTATACTGTGGAGATGGGCACAGGTCCATAAAAGGAGACCGAAGGTGGTCCTGGAGATTACAGTGAGCCTGAGGAGAGACGTGAGGAGCCATAAAAGGATGATGAAGGTGGTCCTGGAGATGGAGGTCAGTCCTGGAGAGCATGATGCAAGTGGAAAAAAAGAGCTGAGGGGTAGATGGGAGGAAAGTAAGAGTCGAGTTGGAGGTGTCATCAAGTCTGCAGTTTTTTAGTTACACAGATTTATGGCATTTTAAAATACATCTGTTGCTCCTATCACAAGTATATGTTGCACTTCCCTTCTTCTGTTAACAATGCGCAGACAGAGACAGAGCATTCTGGGGCCTGTAAACAATACTGTTCCTCTATAAGATGATGTCCATGTTTTATTGGCTGCAGGCAGAAGAGTGAGGAGGGCCTGCAGACGGCAGTGGGAGGCGGGCAGGAGAGCAGGAGGAGGTGGTGGGAGGTGGGCAGGAGAACACAGGACTGCCGCTGTTGCCTCTGAGGCAGAGATCGGCTTCTTGCTCTCATCTGCCCGTCAGAGCCCTCCTCTGAGCTGCCAGTCAAAATGATGGACAGCTGTTAGTTGATGGAGGAGAGAGGTTTGAAAGGACTGGCTCGATTGCACAGCGTTGTCTCTGAGTTTTTGTCTGAAAGAGACAATGATCTCTGAAACCATGACTTCTGCAATCACATATTTAACAGGTGTCATGATAAACCATGATTGCATCATTATTGTGTTTTTCGTCATCAAACTACTTAAAAACACATAAACATGTTTTAATCATATTAAATATATTCAGTAAACCACCCATCATTGTCTGCCTGTTTATAAATCTTATGCCATATACTTTTTCATGACCCCCATTCACTAATTGCTCTTCTATTCTCTTCTAGATAGATCGATGAATCCTTTTCTTAACTTCTTATCAAATCAAGGTTAAGGTTGGGCAGGAGCCTATCCACTTTGACATTGTGCCAGAGGAAAGCTTCATCACAGGTCAAACGCAAAGACCTACACTTACATGCAATTAAGAAATAGCAATTAGCCTAAGATGGAAACTGTTTACCTAGTTGTTTTACCAGTATTGCAAAAATTCTACAAATGCATCAGGCAGTCCTGATGATCCTGATGTTGTTGTAGCGTGACACTGACGTTATACCGTTTGTGTGTGAAATCACAAACTGGTTGTGTGATGCGTTTAACCCTTTCCTGCATGAATTATGACAACCTCATTCAGGATTTTGGTCTTAAGTACATTTATTCTTCTTTAGGCATGAAAAGATGAATGAAAATACTTAAGATAGAAATCCTGATTGAGGTTGTCATAATGCATGCACGACAGGGTTAAATAACAATAATTACAATGAAACAAGTCATACATCTATAATAACATTAAACGACCAGTGGGTGGCAGGGTATGGAGTGACACATCAGTGTCCAGTGTAGTGGTTTATGTGCAAGTATACCATCAACACTGGCACAAATACAAGAAAACAGCCTTTGAATAGCTGTCCACTGTAGTGATGACTATATGTGAAAGAGTTAAGGAACCAAGGGGCACATTAATATACTAGCAACTTTATAAATGCATCTAAGCTTTATTGACCCTTTTGACTATTTTGGCACCATAATTTCCCAAATAATCTCCATTGTATTAAAATT